>NC_048305.1:100890338-101190338 GCF_013100865.1 Trachemys scripta elegans | reverse complement strand
TAAAGGTAGCCATCTTACAGCAAAACAGCTTCAGGACCAGACTCCAAAGAGAAACTGCTAAGCTCCAGTTCATTTGCAAATTTGACACCATCAGATCAGGATTAAACAAAGACTGTGAATGGCTATCCAACTACAGAAGCAGTTTCTCCTCCCTTGGTGTTCACACCTCAACTGCTAGCAGAGCACCTCACCCTCCCTGATTGAACTAACCTCGTTATTTCCATACTGAAGAAGTGAGGTTCTGACCCACGAAAGCTTATGCTCCCAATACTTCTGTTAGTCTTAAAGGTGCCACAGGACCCTCTGTTACTTAAAACAAAACAAACGATTTATTTCAAAAATACACATTAAAAAACAAAACCCCTCTTAATTTAGAAGATAAAACATAGAAAAATCCCAGGCTGTATTGCAGTTGGGGCTGCCAGGCTGTATTGTAATACAAATCATCAGCATCATCTCAAATGTATCTCATCTGAACGTCTTGATTCTGCCAAACGGGGCTGGAAATTTCACAAAACGCACTACCATGTACACAGCTTATCTTGCTTTATTTGGATATTTCTGTTCTATTACAAGGGCTAGCTAGAACGAACATCTCAAGAAGCATGAGAAAATGAGAATTAATGTGAAAAAAAACTGTTAGCTGAAAAAAATTCCAATTTCAACAGTTATTTGGAGTTTGAGTTTTGGCACAAGATTTGGAAACGAGAGGCATTTTTATTTTACCAGTTTACCCATCTCCTTTGCTAGAAGTAATTTGTAGTAGAGACCATAAACTAATTAAGATCAAAGATAGCTTAGCACTTTGTGCTATTATTAATATGTGGAAAAGATATTTAATCCTTTCATCATATTTATTTCCCAGATGTCTGCATTATCCCTTATTTATAGACGTGTGCTTTACAGGAACTTAAGAAGAGTATGGAAAGGAACTCGCAGTACTTGGGATGTGGATTCAGTGATGCCTACGCTGCCCTCTAATGGCAAATATGGGAGAAAAACACTGTTGGATCTGCAGAGAATATGAAGAAATCACCAAGGTCCTTTATATCTCCTAAAGCACATGAAACTCTTGACAAGAGAAAACCAAACTAGAGAAGATAATTTTGCATGATAGGATGGATAGAAGCTAATCAAGGCCTAAGCAGGCAGCAAAGACAGGTGCACATTCTACATGAACTATTTTATTTTGTGATTAAGTTTCATTTTATCCAAAGAAGAAAAGAAAGGCAACAGGGAGCTGACTGGGTCTGTTAGAACACAGCATTTTCTTGACCATGGGACAATTGATCCCCGACTAAGTGTTTAACTATAAAGTCTCCAAGTGCTTTGATTTTAGTGGAAAAACAAACCAAACCTTATTCCTTGAGACTGGTTGGCTAAATGCAATCCAGGGAGTCTGGCAACGATCCAATTCCAAGCACTGCTTCAACTGAACTTTCAGTATCATACACAAGACAGTCAGGGCTAGATTCACAAAGGGACTTAGGCATTGTGACACAGAGGCTAGGTCTACACTGGGGGGGGGATCGATTTAAGATATGCAAATTCAGCTACGCGAATAGCGTAGCTGAATTCGATGTATCCTATTCGACTTACCCCGCTGTGAGGACGGCGGCAAATTGACCGCTGCGGCTCCCCCATCGACGGCGCTTACTCCTCCTTACGAGGTGGGAGTTCGTGCGTTGATTCGGGGATCAGTTTATCCATCTAGATGAGACGCGATAAATCGATCCCCAAGAGATCGATTTCTACCCGCCGATCCGGGCGGGTAGTGTAGACTAGCCCTTAGCATCTCAATGACTAACATTTAGGTGCCTAGAAAACCACTGGCATTCACAAAGCCTGAGTGAGGCACTCAGGCTTCCTTCACAATGAATAGAAGGAAATAGACACCTGAGAATGGGATTCACAAACATGAGTATACTAAGCGGGGAGTCACCTATCTCTGCCTAGGATTCTCAGCTGTTAGGTGTCTGTGGAGCACCTCCCTCCGAACTTTTGGCCCAATGTTTAGGGTACTCAACTGGAACGTGGGAGACCCCCATTCCATGACCCACCTTTCCCTGAGGGGGAACAGGGATTTGAACTGTGATTTGCCATCTCGCAGATGAGTGCCCTAATGACTAGAGTGTGGTTCTCAATCAGGGATACATATAACCATAGGGGTACGCAGAGGTCTTCCAGGGGGTATGTTAATTCATCTAGATATTTGCCTAGTTTTACAACAGGCTACATTAAATGCACTAGTGAAGTCAGTACAAACTAAAATTTCATACGGCTAATGATTTGTTTATACTGCTCTATATACTATACAATGAAATGTAAGGGGGAAGGAAAAGAGAAGGGGGGGAGAGAGTTTGACTTTTAAAACATTTGATAAAATCAGTACAGAAACACAGTAACAACAAGAAAATAAATTACAAATTCAAAAATGATTGTCTATCCCCAACAGCACAAAGTGCATTTCCAATAGCCACCCCTCTGAATATATTGATCCAAATTGCTTAAAAGAGGATAATATCTAAACTCCAAATGAAGGTGTAAAACCATGAACAATCTAAAATACCAAAGAACATCGTTAACGCCAGTACCAAATAATGTAGATCTACTTTTTTACATGGCCATTTTTGCTTGACCCAGAATGAAGTTTGCGAGGCATACCACAGAT
The DNA here is from genome assembly GCF_013100865.1 of Trachemys scripta elegans. Classification (NCBI taxonomy): domain Eukaryota; kingdom Metazoa; phylum Chordata; order Testudines; family Emydidae; genus Trachemys; species Trachemys scripta. The sequence goes on along the minus strand of NC_048305.1, from coordinate 101,187,667 downwards.
CTACAAACAAGAATAAGGTTATAAACAAGGGATTCAGCATGCAACCTTGGGAACTCCATCTGCCTATCCTGCATCCTCAGCTTAAAAAAATCTCCCAGTGTAAAAAGGCTTTGATAAAAAAAAAACCAACAGGTAACATATTGAAACTGAGACACCCACGGTCCAATAAAAAAAGTTCCCTAGCAAAATCCAAACCCTCTATCCACTGAGGAAAAAGCAAAGACCAGTTGCTTCCAAGGAACAGGTTCATCCACAAACAACAGTTACTCTAGAGACGGCAACCAAAAAGTAAAAAGCAACAAAGAGTCCTGTGGCACCTTATAGACTAACAGATGTATTGGAGCATAAGCTTTCATGGGGGTCATGCATCCGAAGAAGTGGGTATTCACCCACTTATACGTCTGTTAGTCTATAAGGTGCCACAGGATTCTTTGTTGCTTTTTACAGATCCAGACTAACACGGCTACCCCTCTGATACTTGACAACCAAAAAGTAGTGACTCTGCTCAGAAGATCAATGAGACCGTAAAGCCCCAGTACACCAGGCAGAAGAGTCGAGGCAAATACTATTTCCACCTTTTCAACATTTCCATGAGCCCCTCCCAGTTCCAACCCAGAATATCATCCAGTCCCAGCATAATTCCCGGTGCCTAAAAGCCAGTTCAGCTCCACAATACCTCCCCACCCCTCCCAGCAAAGTCATGGGGTGGGAGATCACTCAAGCCCCTAGCAGGAGTCACTCATCCCACAATTTATGCCAGCTGAGGAAGTCTGCTCAAAATAGTGCTGACATTCATTGAAAACCTGGACATCACAATCCTGAATAATAAACACAGTCACATCGCCAGCATATGTGGAGACTTTCTCCAGAGTACAAGTTGGAACAGGGAGAGAAAGGCCAGAAAGACGCTTTCTCTACATGCATAATAGAGGCTCAGTAGAAAGAGCATACAGTAACCCAGACAGGGAACAACCCTGATTCCCCTACAGACTGGAAGGGAGTGCTCAATACACCATTCACCTTAATTAGACTATATATGTCGGTAACACACTCACACACAAAACCAAAAGCAGAAAGGATTCAAAATAAAATAACCATGGCCTGCAAGATCAAAAGCCTTATCTTGATCCAGGGAAGTCAACCAAATATGCAAATCAAACATCTGAAACACTGACATTACATCCTGCAATAGGAAAAGGTTATAAAAAATTGACCTGTTGGAGACACAATAGAGCTGATCAGTGTGCAGGACCGAACCAAACACAGCTTACAGTCTGTTTGCCAAGGCCTTGGGAAAAAGATTATAGTCGGCGCAAAGCAGGAACACAGGTCTCCAATGCTACACCTCCCCAAGGTCCCCCTTCTTAGGCAACAAGGTAAGAAGCGCTCGATGACAATGGAGTAACAATATCATCTCCTGAAAAACCTGGAGCAAATCAGGTCCAAGAAGGGTCCAAAAGGCCTTTTAAACCTCAGTAGGCAGGGTCGGTGCTACCATTAAGGCAAACTAGGCGGTTGCCTAGGGCGCCAAGATTTGGGGGCGCAGGGCTGGTGGGGGGAGCACAAGGTGGAAGTTTCGCCTAGGGCGCAAAACTTCCTTGCACTGGTCCTGACCTCAACAGTGTGCTGTCCCCAACTGTGCTGACCAAACTAATCCGTTTCGTAACACCCTCAGAAACTGGAACCCCCTCCACCTTCAACGGCCATTTATTTTATTTATTTATTTTTTGCTTGGGGCTTTGCCAGCAAGCCAGAATCCTCAGCCAAGGCCACAGATTACATAGCAACAGGCTCAACCTCCATTTTACAGGCAGGCACCACACAATCAGTAATATCATCTCCCCCAGGTTGTAAAGGGGGACCTAACCCCCCAGAACCAACAACCCCAGAGCCATCTGGAACCTGTTCAGACCCGGTCTCTGTCACAGCCACCCCACCCTGTGCTTTCCTCTCAGAACTCCCCACATTGCCAGATACAGGGTCCCTGTTCCCAGAGGCCCACTTGCCTCTTCTTAGAGCACTGACTGATCAAATATGTTGGATGTCCAGCACGAAAACAGGCCATGTCCTCAAGTGGCAACAAACACAATGTACTGAGATTCCCCAGTCCTATACTTCAGGGAAACGTTTAACGTTTTGGGAGCATTGGTGAATATAGTATAAACCTGCCTATGAGAGGGCAAAGACATGCCGCCCTCTGCGGCTTTACAGCCCAAAAGAATCCTCCTAATAGGGCTAGTGTTCTTATCACAGCTCACCAGGTCTCTAGCCAACTGCTAATTTCCTAAAAGAGGAGGAACATTAGAGATAATTTTCAGAGTGGTAGTCATGTTAGTCTGTATCAGCAAAAAGAACAGAACAGGAGTACTTGTGGCACCTTAGAGCCTAATAAATTTATTTGAGCATAAGCTTTCGTGGGCTAAAACCCACTTCATCGGATGCATGCAGTGGAAAATACAGTAGGAATATATATATAATATAGATAGATAGATACACACACACACAGAGGTCATGAAAAATGGGTGTTGCCATACTAACTATAACGAGAGTAATCAGTTAAGGTGGGCTATTATCAGCAGGAGAAAAAAAAACTTTTGTCGTGATAATCAGGATGGCCCATTTCCACCAGTTGACAAGAAAGTGTGAGTAACAGTGGGGGGGTGGGGAGAGAGAAGGGAAATTAGCATGGGGAAATAGTTTTTACTTTGTGTAATGACCCATCCACTCCCAGTCTTTATTCAAGCCTAATTTAATGGTGTCCAGTTTGCAAATTAATTCCAATTTTGCAGTTTCTCATTGGAATCTGTTTTTGAAGTGTTTTTGTTGGAGTATTGCGACTTTGAGGTCTGTAATCGAGTGACCAGGGAGGTTGACATGTTCTCCGACTGGTTTTTGCATGTTATAATTCTTGACGTCTGATTTGCGTCCATTTATTCTTTTATGTAGAGACCGTCCGGTTTGGTCAATGTACATGGCAGAGGGGCATTGTTGGCACATGATGGCATATATCACATTGGTAGATGTGTAGATGAATGAGCCTCTGATAGTGTGGCTGATATGATTAGGTCCTATGATGGTACCCCCTGAATAGATATGTGGACAGAGTCGGCAACGGGCTTTGTTGCAAGGGTAGATTCCTGGGTTAGTGTTTTTGTTGTGTGGTTGCTGGTGAGTATTTGCTTCAGATTGGGGGGCTGTCTGTAAGCGAAGACTGGTCTGTCTCCCAAGATCTCTGAGAGTGATGGATCGTCCTTCAGGATAGGTTGTAGATCCTTGATGATGCACTGGAGAGGTTTTAGTTGGGGGCTGAAGGTGATGGCTAGTGGTGTTCTGTTACTTTCGTTGTTGGGCCTATCCTGTAGTAGGTGACTTCTGGGTACTCTTCTGGCTCTGTCAATCTGTTTCTTCACTTCAGCAGGTGGGTATTGTAGCTGTAAGAATATTTGATAGAGATCTTGTAGGTGTTTGTCTCTGCCTGAGGAGTTGGAGCAAATGCCGTTGTCTCTTAGAGCTTGGCTGTAGACAATGGATCGTGTGGTGTGGTCTGGATGAAAGCTGGATATATATATGAGTTTAACACCAGATGTTGAGGGGGCAGTACAAGGAGAAAAAACACCCCACACAACAATCCCTTCCACAGCCAGCTGCTCAACACGGCTAAGCGTGGCAACACACACAACAGCCGTGCTGGTGTAGGAGGCGTAACTCACATTTTTAAACCCAATCACTTTCCCACAGCTAGAACGCACTCCTCCACTGAGCCAGAGTTTAGAGGCAAAATCCACAACCCATGGCCATAGGCTAAACACTCAGAATCCACAACCACCAGAGGTCTCTGTTCCCCACATGGCAGCCCGGGGGGGGGGGGCAGACAAAAGCAATATGGAAATTAAACCCACAACCACCACAAAACTAAACAAACTCAACAAAGCAAAAACCCATTTCCCCAACAGAAAGAAACACGGAGAGAACAGCAAAGCACACCCACTCTCATTCTTACTCACCCAATCAGCAGAGAGGGAGAATATGACTCTATAGCTTAATGGCTAGTACATGTCCTAGGATGTGGGAAACTCAGGATCCAGCCCCCACTTCTATATTGACTCTTTAATTATTTATCCCCTCACTGTAGTACTTAACTGCCTTTCACAGACAATCAATAGCACCAGCATAGTCCCTAGTGCACTTGTGCATGTACGGCCATTTTAAAACAGAACAGTTTTAATCAGCACAGGCAGAGGAGTCACTTGCCTGACTTTATGGAGTCAGCTGGGATAGCCCGATTGATTGGCAGTATGTTGAGATATATTACAGCATATTTGTTATTTTAGTGACCCACTGTGACAGACCCAGACCAGTGGGGTACAGGAGTCTGGTAGAGGGGAAATATACTGGTCACTGGATGAGTAGTTTTCTGTTCCCTGAATGACCAGAGCAGGGGCTGCATTAGAGTAATCAGGAACCTGCTAGAACCAGTTAAGGCAGGCAGGCTAATTAGGACTCCTGGAGCCAATTAAGAAGAAGCTTCTGGAATCAATGAAGGCAGGCTAATCAGGGCACATGGGTTTTAAAAAGGAGCTCAGCCCAGTTTGTGGTGGGAGTGTGAGGAGCTGGGAACAAGAGGCGCAAGGAGCTGAGAGGGTGTGCTGCTGGAGGACTGAGGAGCACAAGCGTTATCAGACACCAGGAGGAAGGTCCTGTGGTGAGAATAAGGAAGGTGGCCATGGGGAAGTAGCCTAGGGAGTTGTAGCTGTCATGCAGCTGTTACAGGAGGCACTATAGACAGCTGCAGTCCACAGGGCCCTGGGCTGGAACCCGGAGTAGAGAGCAGGCCTGGGTTCCCCCCAAACCTCCCAATTGACCCGGACTGTGGGTTCTCCCAGAGGGGAAGGTCTCTGGGCTGTTCCCCAACCCACATGGTGAATCTTTGAGGCGAGAAAATCTGCCAATAAGCGCAGGACCCACCAAGATAGAGGAGGAACTTTGTCACACCACATTGGTGTAATCTGCATCTCAGTGCAACTCCAGGGCTCCCCTAAATACTGGATTAAAAGCAAAGGAAATCTCAAATAATGGGACAAAGTAAATGTGCAGGGGGGAAAAAATATCGAATTAGATTACGGCAGATGAAACACTCAGGGCTCCAATACAAAATGCAGGGAGTTTATTTAATTTGTTACTTTTTTAAAATAAGAATATGCTCACTGACTTGAATTAGTAATTTACCTGTCTTAAAATATGCTCGGCCTTTGGAGCTAGTCTTGTTTTCCAATGTAATGAAATAAATGGGAAAATAGCCAGTCTCCTAAGGAGCGTGCTAGCTAGCTGGACTGCCAGCACAATGGAACACTGTTAGCATCAGCTGCACAGTAAACTGTGCATCTGACATACAGGCTGCATGCAAAGGAATTGATAATGACTAGCAACAAATGATAGAAGCTCATTAGTGGCAGAGTGCGACACTGAGGATACCCACAGTGACTGGGTCAAATTAAGCACAGTTTATGCTATTTCCATTTGTTCATGTTTTAATCATTTCCTATAATGGTCGGTATAGTTTTAAAAAAAAAATAGATTGCTGTAAATTATAAATCCGCCCCAGGAGCACAATGTACATTGATTTCATCACTGCATTGTGACTTCCTGAGTGGAAGCTTCATAAATCATTGAGGGCATGTGGACCTGATCCTGAAGGTGGCAGATCCACTCAATTCCCATCCATTCCCAGTGAGCGCTGAGAGGCATAAGTTCTCAGGCCATAATGGAGAAGCCTGGGACCACTAAGCAAACATGTTGGGTCACGCTGCACCACCAATTGCTAGGTAGAACTCCTCATTGATTTGAATGGAGTCTCCTGCTTAACAACTGACTGCATGATATGGCCAGTTAATTTTTACTTCTCATTAATAAACCAGCTTTGAGAAGCCTGCACCTTAACATTCCTTGTTTAGGTGCAGAGAAGGACCCAAGCCACGAAGCCCAGATGCAGAACCTGCCCCAACGTACCAGAGTTCAGATGTGGCATTCTGAACTGGTGCAGGCCCAGCTCTATTTGAAGCAGTCAGTGGAAAGGGGTGTACATGAGTGGAGTCAGGTCAGCTTCAGAAAATTAGTACATAGTAAAAGTAAGGGATTTCCTGTTTATATTCGTGAGCCATGACTCCTTCTCTCTGCTTGTGTAGGTCTGGAATTCCCAATAGCAGCCCTGAAAGTGTTCCTGACTTTTTTCTGAAAAATGGCAAGATTGGGAAAAAATATACTGTCAGTAAAACAGCTGTTCTCAGAGGTTTGAACAAGGTAATACGAGTCACGATGCCAGTCTTGTGTTCTTAGCTCTGCTAACTGACTTACCGTTGGCAAGTTACTTAGGTCTCGATTTTCAAAAAGGTTACTGAACTTGAGACAATTAAGGCTGGATTTTCAAAAGAGCTCAACCTCCATTTTAGGTACCAAAGCGAGTGGCTAGATTTTCAGAAGAACTCTGCACATTTGCAAATCTGGTCCTTTTTTAGATGCCTAACTGGGAGCTCGGTCCTTTGAAAATCTGGCCCTGAAGAGGCCTGTTTTTCAGAGCGTGGGCGCCCAGCACTTTCTGAAAATCAGACTCCATTAAGGTGTCTCAAACTGGGAAACCACAAAAAGTGGAGGTATCCAAAATCTCTAGTCATTCTGGAAAATCTTGGCCCAGCTGCCACTGACCTTCCTACTTCAGTATGAAGTTAATGGGTGTTGAAGGTGCTCACAGAATCAGACCCTACCAGGATATAATGGATTGACTAGGAGTGTTTTGCTGATCCTTTGAACTACAGGAAAGAAAGTTGGCTAGTAGGAGGACAATTCTGTGTTTTTTTTTTTGTTTTTTTTTTTTTTTTTTTTTTTTTTTACTTTGGAAGTACTCCAGGTTACTTCACTGTAAACTGCACCTGGGATGACCTCAAAAATGAAATCAGTAAACAGAGCATAAGAGGCAGTGAAATAGGACCATGAGAATTGCCTTCCCGGAACAGAACACGGCCCTCTTCTTGTGTTTTTTATCTGATGTGGTTTGAATGAAATAGTCTCCTGGCATCTCCTAGGGTTCACTCAGATGTTCTGATAATCATTTAACTGCCGCAGATCCCCAGGAACCTGGTGGTCTGAACCTTTCTCTCTCCTTTATTTCAACTGGCAAGTTATTGCCTCAGGCCTCATTTTGATGCAATTTATATAGGGTTGTAGGGGAAAAAAATCTCTCTGGCTGCAAGGAAAGACTCGAGTCTGGAAATGGCAAGATTCTCAGCAGCAGTGGCAAACCCAGGGATTCAAGAGCAGCAGCAATGGGCTGCTAGGAAGTTTGATCAGACAGACTGCACGATGCTGACTGCCGCATTTGCCATATTACACTACCACCCTCCGTGTGGTCCATCAGGATTAATATCCTGTTTCCAGCAGTGGCCAATATCCATCGTGAAAGGGGAAATAAACCCATCATGTGCCAGGTTTATTTTCCTATATCCTGTAATTCCATAGGGTCAGATTCTCCTCTCCCTTACACCAGTAGGGCTCTGCTAACTACAACGTAATATACAGCAGCATGAGTGAGTAGAGTTACACCAAGGATGAATCCGTCTGGCAAACACATGGTGGAGAGAACTCCTTTCTGAACTCTGGGGTGATCAGCTCATGCCATGCCACCTGCGATTTGAGTACCCCATCGCTAACTTAGCTTGCATAATTATTATTTTGAAAACAATCAAAAAACTATCCTGCAGAATTTGTGCAACAGCAGCAGCCTATAAAGCTAACTTGAAAGAACATGTCAGACTTCTCAGAGAGAGAGAGAGCGCACATATCTGCAGGACTATACGGCTTTTCCTGCATTGCCTGAAGGGTTCATAAATTCACTTGCTCAGTTCAGGCTTAGTGGGTGGCTTTTAGGGCTGTCAAGCGATTAAAAAAATTAATCGTGCGATTAATCGCGCTCTTAAACAATAACAGAATACCATTTATTTAAATATTTGTGGATGTTTTGTACCTTTTCAAATATATTGATTTCAATTACAACACAGAATACAAAGTGTACAGCGCTCACTTTATTTTTTATTACAAATATTTTCATTGTAAAAAACAAAAGAAATAGTATTTTTCAATTCACTTAAGTACTGTAGTGCGATCTCTCTATCATGAAAGGTGAACTTACAAATGTAGAATTATGTACAAAAAATAACTGCATTAAAAACAAAGCAATGTAAAACTTTAGAGCCTACAAGTCCACTCAATCCTACTTCTTGTTCAGCCACTCACTCAGATAAACAAGTTTGTTTACATTTACAGGAGATAATGCTGCCCCCTTCTTGTTTACAATGTCACCTGAAAGTGAGAACAGGCATTCGCATGACACTGTTGTAGCTGGTGTCGCAAGATATTTACCTGCCAGAGGCGCTAAAGATTCATATGTCCCTTCATGTTTCAAGCACCATTCCAGAGGACATGCATCCATGCTGATGACAGCTTCTGCTCAATAACGAACAAAAGCAGTGCAGACTGACACATGTTCAATTTCATCATCTGAGTCCAATGCTACCAGCAGAAGGTCGATTTTGTTTTTTAGTGGTTCGGGTTCTGTAGTTTCCGTATCAGAGTGTTGCTCTTCTAAGACTTCTGAAAGCATGCTCCACACCTCGTCCTTTTCAGATTTTGGAAGGCACTTCAGATTCTTAAACCTTGGGTTGAGTGCTGTAGCTGTCTTTAGAAATCTCACATTGGTACCGTCTTTGCATTTTATCAAATCTGCAGTGAAAGCGTTCTTAAAATGAACAACATGTGCTGGGTCATCATCTAAGACTGCCATAACAAGAAATATATGGCAGAATGCAGGTGAAACAGAGCAGGAGACATACAATTCTCCCCTAAGGAGTTCAGTCACAAATTTAATTAATGCATTATTATTTTTAATGAGCATCATCAGCCTGGAAGCATGTCCTCTGGAATGGTGGCCGAAACATGAAGAGGCATATGAATATTTAGCATATCTGGCATGTAAATACCTTTTAATGCTGGCTACAAAATGTGCCATGTTAACATCTGTTCTCACTTTCCGGTGATGTGAGAAATAATAAGAGGGCAGTATTATCTCCTGTAAATGTATACAAACTCGTTTCTCTGAGTGTTTGGCTGAACAAGAAGTAGGACTGAGTGGACTTGTAGACTCTAAAGATTTACATTGTTTTATTTTTTAATGCAGTTATGTAATAAAGAAATCGACATTTGTAAGTTGCACTTTCACGATGAAGAGATTGCACTACAGTACTCGTATGAGGTGAATTGAAAAATACTATTTCTTGATCATTTTTACAGTGCAAAGATTTGTAATCAAAAATAACAAACACTGTACACTTCGTATTCTGTGTTGTAATTGCAATCAATATATCTGAAAATGTAGAAAAGCATCCAAAAATATGTAATATATTTCAATTGGTATTCTGTTTAACAGGGCGATTAAAATTGCGATTAATCGCAATTAATTTTTTTTAATCACAATTAATTTTGGGGGGGTTAATCGTGTGAGTTAAATGCAATCAACAAAGCCACTAGGGCTGTTGATTAGTTACCTTTGTTTTCTTTAATTTTCCTGATGTGCAATGAGGAGCTTGGAGATTTCCTTACATTAAAGTGAGTCTATCACCACCTGCTGGATGAGGTATTTTCTTCCCTTGATAAGAAACAAAAGGGTTTCTGGGGAAAATAGTGCGTGGAGCAGATGATTGGTGAAATTAATGTCGGCACTGGAACATAAGCCCATAATGTTCTTCCTTCACCACCACCACCACCCTCATGAATGACTAGAAGGAAAGACATGTGGTTAAGGCATCTGATCATGAGTCAGGAGAGCTAGGTTCAATTTCCAACTTTTCTACAGACTTCTTAGGTGACAGTGGTACAAAGTCACTTAATTTTTCTCTGCATTAGCTTACCCTCTGTACAATCAGGATGATAATGCTTTCTCCTACTCTGTCTGTCTTGTCTACGTAGATTGGACGGTCTTTGGTGCTGAGATTGTCTCTCACTATGTGTATGTACAGTACCTCACACACTCAAACCTCAACTTCAGATGGGACATCTAGGCTCTACTGCAGAAGAAGTAATAATAGTACTTGAAGGTCAGTGCTAAGAGTGGTAAGTCTGACTGCATAGCAGCTGAAAACGTGCTGACCGCATCTCTCACACCTTTACGCAAAACAACTCTCTCTGAGGCTGGGAAAAATTTGCTTAACTTTTCTCCCAAATATTTTTCAGTTCTGGGCATTCTACATATCTAGAGCTTAGCTGAGACAAAGGAAAGCAAGCAAAGGCCTTGAGAAAAGTGTTATGTAATTTCTAACCCCATTCCAAGCAAGAAGTACCACCACGCTCATAAAAAAAAATGTCTATTCTTGTGGAATTTGTAGCCCAGTTTTGCAGATCCAACAGGCCCACATAAGCAGCCAAACTGCACTTTTAAAGACCACTATCGCAAACTGGTGCAGTGACGAGCTATAGAAAGCCCTAAGACACAGAGGTCAGCCCAAGTGAAAGAGGGCAAGGTGTTACCAAGGAGTTTGAAACAGATTTCTCTTGAAATCTATGGAGGGAAAGGAAGAATATGTTTAACTATGAAACATCTAATATTATACTGAAAAAAATATTTCCTGACAAAACAAGCACCACATAATGAACTAGGATGACCAGGTGTCCGGTTTTTGAAAAGGGATCCTGGGGGCTACAGTCAGCACTGCCGACCGGGCCATTGACTGTCCAGTTGGTAGCACCATGCAGCGGGGCTGGCAGGCTACCTGATAGCCTCCGAACCGCATGGCTCCCAGGAAGCAGCTGGCATGTCCCCCCTCCGGCTCCTATGGGTAGGTGCAGCCAGGGGGCTCTGCACGCTGTCCTTGCCCCAAGCGCTGCCTTTGCAGCTCCCACTGGCTGGGAACCGCGACCAATGGGAGCTGCGGGAGCTGCGCCTGCGGATGGAGCATCATGCAGAGCCGCCTGGCTGCACCGCCGCATAGGAGCCGGAGAGGGGACATGCCGCTGCTTCCGGGACTGCTTAAGGTAAGCGCTGCCCAGAGCCTGCACCCCTGACCCCCTCCTGCAGCAGCCCTGATTCCCTTCCCACCCTCTGAAACCCTCGATCCCAGCCCGAAGCACCCGCCTGCATCCCAAACTCTTCATCCCCAGCCCCACCCCAGAGCCCACACCCCCAGTCAGAGCCCTCACTCCCCCTCCATGCCCCAGCCCTGATCTCCCTCCCACCCTCCAAACCCCTTGATCCCAGCCCAGAGCACCCTTCTGCACCCCAAGCCCCTCATCCCCAGCCCCACTCCAGAGTCTGCACCTCCAGCTGGAGCCCTTACTCCAGCCCCCTGAAAATGAGCGAGTGAGTGACAGGGGGGAGATCAAGTAACAGAGGGAGGGGGGATGGAGTGAGCGTGGCCAGGACCTTGGAGAAGGGGCAGGGCATGGGCGGGGCCTTGGAGGAGGGGCAGGGCAAGGGTGTTTGGTTTTCTGCGAGTAGAAGGTTGACAACCCTATAAGGAACACCAGTAAAGAAATGCAAAATCTATATTTAACAAAAAATTTTAAAACGGTCTCTAAAACTTGTGATTGGCTTGCTCCCTCAGTGACGAACTAAAAACACCGGCCTGAGCCAGGCATCATTCAGAGTACCAAGCCCAGGCTTGAAAAGTTCCACCATTTTGATAGATTCTGTCATTTCCAGTGATATTTCCTATGCTTCAGATGGGGAATTCAGCTGGAGATAGTAGACTCTTCCAAAAGAACAGGACATTTTAAGAGAGGCTCTGGTGTGCTACAGAAATCTGGGTCTCCCACATTCCCTGACAAGTGCCTTAACTACTGGCTATTCTCAGAGTGAGGCCTGGTGTATACTGGGGAGAGGGTGTCGATCTAAGATATGCAACTTCAGCTACAAGAATAGCGTAGCTGAAGTCGACGTACCTTAGATCGACTTACTTCACGTCCTCACGGCATGGAATTGACAGCTGCCGCTCCCCCGTTGACTCCGCTTCCGCCTCTCGTTCTGGTGGTGGTCCAGAATCGACGGAGCGTGTTCGGGGATCGATGTATCGCATCTAGACGAGAGGCAATACATCGATCCCTGATAGATCGATCATAGACATACCCCGCGAGTGGCTCTCCCCGGCCCCAAAAAATTGTATCCCGGACCTGAGAAACCTTCCTGATAAAAGTTTAGTTGAAACAGCTATTTTTCCTGAAAAAAGTTTGGGGTTCAAGATATTTTTCCAACCAAAAAGTTTCATCAAAAAATCCCCAATCAGCTTTCTAGCAAATGCACCTCAAATTCAATGTGCAGCATCTCTTAGAAACCTAATCTTGGGCCTCTCTTGAGATGATGTTCCTCAGCGTGACAGAATGCATCAAACTCTATGGTGAATTTGAGACCGGACAAACAGGTCTTAGGGGGAAGACTGCCACATTCATTTTTACTTGTGATCTAGCCCAGAAATTTAACCCACTCCGGTTATGGTATAGGGGGCCAACTGTCATCCACTTTCAAAAACTACACCCTGAATACTATTACTTGTTGAAATGCATAGGAGGGAGTTAGTACTTTTCTCTGCCATTTATGTACAAAAATATTGTATGCATGTCTTCCTGTGGATCCTAACAATGGCAGCTGACAGCCGCTCCTAGAGGAAACCTGTACAGTTATTTGCCCTCATTTCCCCTGAGGGGACAAGTGAAGTAGTCCCTTTCTGTTACAGTTGATATGTGAAAACTTACACTAAGCTAGCTGTAATAGCACCTTTTGACTGCTTTATTGATTTCCGCTTTACTAGGTTTGCAGTTTCTGCTGTTTCCCCTTTACAGGCTTTTTCCTGTCCTTCGCGCCGAGTGAACTAAAAAGGTAGATGACAGCCACACAACATCCACTTTGGCAGGGCCACTTGTGGGATATCTGAAGGGATGTGTGCCTCGCAGGAAACCCCACACCTTCACCAAAAGTTAGCATCACACAGAAAAGATGTGTGATCAGTATGGAAAATAATTAGATTCCACGTACAGAAAATCCCCCTGGTGCTTTCATTGGATAAGCTACTCTTCCCTTCCCACCCCCTAACTTGTTATCTAGAGTTGCTTGCATCCATTGCAATACCTACCACATTCCACCCCAGAGGTGGCTGCCCTTTGCTAGAGGCTTAAGCAATCTCCACTAGCATACGGTTTGTGATTTTTGTAAAGAACTTTGAAGTTGTAAGAGATCCGATGAAGCAATGATAAAAATCAGTAACACTGGGGAGAAAGAGATGTATGTACATTGCTCTCTGTGCATAAATGCATTGGTGGCGCAGGGTCAGAGGAGAGGTTGTGCGGGCATGATCACTCTCAGAGGATAAATTGTCAAAACCAAAGTGAAACAAAGAGATCCATTTGCACAGCAAAGCCTGTGACTTGAATTTCTGGCACGCAAAGAAAGCAGGCATGTATGCAATACCTGAATTACTTCTGGGTAACTCATGAGTGGACCAGACTGCAAAGAAAGAGAAGGAGTAATTTATTAAACAAGAAGCCAGTCCTCAATGGGGATCCTCTGTCCAAGAAATGCTGCCTGCATCAGAACATTCCCCCTTGATTTTGAGATGGAAGTCATGTGTCTGGAGGTTGCTTCCACTGCTGCCGGATAGGGCTTGCTGGGCTGCCATTTCCACTGGGCCTCAGCAGAGGAAAGATTTTTTTTTTTTCCCTCTGACCAAGTTCTGTGGGGGGGACAAAGGCACCAGGGCTGGCTCCAGGCACCAGCTCGTCAAGCAGGTGCTTGGGGCGGCCGCTCTGGAGAGGGGCAGCACGTCCAGGTATTCGGTAGCAATTTGCGGCTTTTTTTTTTTTTGGCTGCTTGGGGCAGCCAAAACCCTGGAGCCGGCCCTGAAAGGCACTGTGGCTGATCAGCTCTGCCCCTCAACAGCAGGAGTGAGTTTGTTCTTTTATTTACAGTGTATGGCATCCATGCAGGAATAAGCTTAATGGAAATAAATTAGGACTTATTTGGCTGACAGGCCAAAAAAAAAAAAAAAGGCTTGCCGTGCAAGTGGCGATTCAGTGAAGATTCTAAGGATAATGGTAATTAGCAATGGAGAGAGAAATACTCAGAGGCCTCACACCAGTTGGACAGCCACAAGCGACTGACACACCTCTGGGGCTGAGGAGATTAAATTCTTCAGTAGGATAGAAAGAAGGGGATGAGTTAATTCTCTGTCATGTGTTTCTGTCTGAACACAAGAAAGAAATTACTTGTATCTGGCACCTTTCAGACTCAGGATATCCCAGAGCCCTTTGCAATGACGAGTTTAGATACTGACAATGCAGCGACGGGGGAGGCAAATGCAGCATCCTTCATAAGTGTGGCAAGATGCCTCTCACTCACATATCCCTGGACATTCAAAGTGGTTGCCTCTTCAAGAGCCATGAGAATTGAACTTCTCCCTGGGAAAGGGAGATGGGAGTTAGGTTTAACGCCTTAGCCACAAGAATGCACCTTTAACTTTGAAGCAACCCCCTTTGCTGCCCAAGTCCTCATAAATCATACAAGCCCCAAGGGAAGACCCAGAGAGAAAGATGCCATAACACAAGTCATGAGATATACAAGACCCACTGAGATCCATGCTTTGACGTCCTGGAATGAAAGGCACCATGTGGGAGAATTGAAGATAGAGCTTTTCACCTCCTGGTGCTGCATCCAGCACCTACTTGGTGGTCTTCACAAAATGAGTTGGTGGTATCAGTTCAATTCCAAAAGAATACAAGTTCCCATCATAAAAAATATTGCCACTATTGGCACCTTTGCAAAGATGGTCTTGTAGACAAGGCACTAGGATGGGCACTTGGCTCTGCTCCTGACTCTGCCGCCAACTCTCTACCTGACATTGGGCAAACCACTCAACTTATTAGCTTCACTTGCTGTCTATCAAATGAGAGGTCAGTGAGGTTAACGCCATTAAAGTCTGTGAGGTGTTCAGCCAGAACAGTAATCAGTGGCATACAAAAGCTTGTGGATAAATAGGTTGGCCTTCTCAGCAGCAGGGGCTGAATAGTCCTGCAGACTGAACCCCACTCTCACTGTCAGAGATGGGCCCCTCAGGTGAGAGATGGGGCACGTTGGGGGGCAGTTGGGATGGTGGATGAAGAAAGCTTGCACTGTTATTGAGCTATGCTCTACCTGCTCTGTGGATCAGCAGAAGACTCTAGTCTTCTAACTCTATCATGAAGAGTGGCAGGTTGGTAACATTTACTTCTATGTAACACAAGTGGTTGAAATTTTTCTAGTGATTTTTTGTCACAATGAAAATTTTCACAAAAGACGTGGTGTTGTTTTTTCAAAATATTCTGATTTTTAAGCAAAGTGAGTATTTTTTCAGTTTTTGTTGTGCCTTTCCACACCCATTCTCTTATTTCCCATTTTTAGGGGCACAATGAAAAAGAAAACACCCAGTGAAGGTTGGGGGGGGGGGGAGATAAAAGGGAAAAAAGCTAGAACTGCCTCCCCTTACCTCCCCCCAAAAAAGGTTTGATTCGTGGAAATTGTCAAACAAACAAAAAATGGTTCTTTTATAAAACCTATGGAATGCAAATGATTTTGAATTAAAAACAAGCAAAAAAACCCCACAAAAAACGAACATTTTTCTTTTTCAGCCATCTCCAATATGCAATTTCCCTCCATGTGGATCAGCAGTAGAGACTCAACCTGGCACCTTCAGTATCCAAGTACAAATGAGTAACTTCATGAGCTGGCAAAGTAGTAGGTTATTATCCTACATGTGAACAGGGCACTGGAAGAGGATGCAACACACATTTTAGAAGCATGTTACGTATATTTCAGAAATTGTCACTTTAGGGCCACATATTCTTTTCTTGGGGTAAGTGGCTGAGGAAGGAGAAAAACATGCAGGAAATTCTATGACCTTCACCATTTGAACTTTTGATCCAAATGCTTCCTTCAAAGGGAAGCTTTTGGGAAATCGCAGAGACTTGGAGGCTGTCAAGGCTGATTCCCCACTCTGGCACTTCGAGTGCAGAAGGTGGGGGCCCGCAAGGATTCTAAAAATTAATACTGGCCACTCCAGGCTTGTATTAAACTCCCAAGGTTACAGCTTCTGTCTGACCTTGGATGGGTAGATGCTGCCGACACGCAAGTGAAAAAAACCCCTTCGAAACCAGAAAGGCACACTTGGGAATTCCTTCCTGTGGGGTATTCTCAAGCACCTTTCACCTCCCTTCTGGGGAAGAGCTGAGAAAGAAAACAAAGGAAATTAGCTGTTGCCACCAGCTAATTAAACAACATATGCCTAAACCTCTTAGGACACCAAAAATCCAATCCTGTTCTTAAAAAAGGGTATTTTTGTTAAACAAAGAAAGAAAATACATCTGGAACTTAGGCTTTTGCTAGATTTAAAGAACCCACTTACAAAAATTAAACATCAAGAATAACCTTCTTGAGGTCCAGCTTAAAGGTTACAAGCAAAACAAAAATATTTGGGGTTAGCACAGAGGAGTCCACAAGCCAATAAGAAATAAACAGAAATAAACCTAATTGCATCTTCCTAGGCATAACCTAATTTACTTACATATCTGGGGTTTCAGATAAGCAATCTCTAGGTATGACCTGATGGTTTTTCATACCTGGCTTTCAGCTTCTCACAGCATAACTTTCTCTTTCCCGGAGAACCACAACACATAGACAAAGGGAAGTTTTTTCCCCATTTTAAAAAGTTCTAGCCCTCCCCTTGGCTCTTTTGGTCAGGTGCCCACTCCTTTCCTTTTACCTGTGGGCTTGTTAACCCTTTACAGGTAAAGCAAGTAGAGAATAACCACCAAGAGAGATTCCGTAGCCAACTGTCTGGCTAGGTGTCCACAAAAGGGAGCTATCCCCCCTCTCATTTATCACAGAGGCAATCAGGGTTCATCCTCACACTGCAAACTTGGCTCCTTAAAGAGCCATGCTGACTTGGACTGTGCTCCAGTGTCTGTGCTTTGCTGCCTGGAATACATATCCGGAAGGGATTTCATGGCTTTTTGATCAGCATTAGCCACCATGCCGGGATTTGTTGGTAGTTCAGGGGAGCATGGCAGGTAAGGCTGACCCAGCTGTCACTCTCCTGCTCTGGTATGCCATTCCACTCCTGAGACTCACAGAGACATGACTGCATTAAGAGCGCACCGCACTTCTGCAGGCTCCTAGCTGAAGAGGCCAGGTGGCTGTGGAGATGCTCCTCACCACCAGCCCCAAATGAGTTTTAGGGCCTTCCCTCTCTATGATGCACAAGCCAATAAAACATGGCTTCTCTACATTCTAAACCTGTATGCAGTACACCGTACCTAATACATATAAATCAGGTGACAAATCTGTCCTGGGCCACTGGAGGAATTTCACCCAAGTGACCAAGCCCTAGTCACACATGACTGCTGGCTCCTTTGAGCAGCTGGTACGGTGATCCAGGGAGAGCAGGCAGGCAAGTGGAGGACAAGTCAGAGAGAAAAGAACTGAAAACAAAATGAAAAAAAAAAAAAAAAAATCAATTCATCTGAACTGAGCCAGGGCAGGCAAAGAACAAAGGGTCAAGAGACAAAGCTGGAAACTATAGACCAGCGAGATTAATATCAGTTGCGGGTGAAAATCTGGGAAACTATTGAAGGTGAATAGAAACAGCTTTTTTAAAAGATAAAGTTTAAAAACTGCCTGAGATTCAAAATAATTAACCTAGTTCATGTCATGCTTCCACAGCACCTGGAAGATTCTGGCAAATCTCACTAGTTCAGTAGGATTATTGCACTTGGATAAAAGGCCTGGACTGAAATATCAGGTGCGTGGGAAGTGGTGCATTCTTCTCTCACTACAAACCGTGCTATGCTGCAATGCAAATGAGACCTAAAGCCGATACCCTGATTGCTTGCAATTAATGAAGATTCTACCCTGTTTTTTGCAGATGTGGGGGTTACTAACATCAGTGCGCTGGTCAAATTCTGATTTGGAAAAATAAGCTCTAGCTACCTAAACATCTCTCTGCAGGTCAACTGGATACTGTATTTGCTCCATTCCTTACCAGAAAGAGTTGGGTACCCGTGAGCTGTTATAAAGATGGTGCACTCCACCTGAGAGGCGGCCGTATTCAGTGCTGTGAAACAATCTTTGGGGAAAAGGCATGAGGTAGGTCAATATGGGTCAGCAAAAAAGATTTGAGGGGTAAAGTGAAAGCCTTTTTATAGGTACCTGAACTGGTAAAGGGCCTGGGCAATGTTGCCTGATGTGTATTATAGTGAAACTTTCCCCCATCCCATGACTCGGGGACTCAAGGACTTTTTCACCTGTCTGATTATTGTAAACGTTAAAACAGAGATAGTCAAACAATCCACTGTAAGCATTAGCGTGAAACTGTTCAAATAATTAACCAATTAAAGCAAACCTGGTAATAAATGTACAATGTCATTATGTAGAGGGAGACATTTAAACCTTGTTCCAGACCATCTCAAGCTCAGTAAACTAGTTCAATGTCTTGTCAGATCAGTATAGTGGCTAGATTAAAGCTTCTGGTGTTTTGCTGCCAGAACTTGTATAATGGGACTTTGGAAGAAGCAACTTTTCCATTAACAACATCTCCTTCTCTGTTGCTCCAATGATGTGTAACACACACACACACACACACACACACACACACACACACACACACACACTTATTATTCGCAGAACAACCTCTCTTTTGTGGGATACTTTACAGTGCAATCCCAGCCAAGAGATTTATGGGGAACACACAACAGTGTTTTTCATTCTGCTTTGAGAAGTAAAGGCGAGTGTCTCTCCCTTTGTATTAAAGCTTAGGAGCTATGCACTTTAACAAACAAAACAAACAGCCAGTTTTCTTAGCGAGAAGGAGGAATGCTGCCTAGCATCTTTGAAAGTCTTCTGCAGCTCATTTTGAGGTTGTAGGGTGACCAGATGTCCTGGTTTTATAGGGACAGTCCTGATTTTGGGGTCTTTTTCTTATATAGGCTCCTATTACCCCCCCACCCCGTCCCGATTTTTCACACTTGCTGTCTGGTTACCCTATGAGGTTGTGCTGTTGAACTCTGTTGTCTTTGTCTGTTTCGCACCATCAGTAGGTTTCCTGAACTTCTAGAAAAAGGGAACATGAATTGCATTTAGTATCCATCACGAACCCTTTCTGCTTTTAAGTGCTAAGTTATGTCATAAGTGTCAGCCACTCCCCCCACCCCAGGTGTCTGAAGATGAATAGCATGATTAACACTGATGCATGTTCAATTGTGTCCCATTTTTTCTAGTCTAAAAGTAACTTCTAGAGTATAAGATCTTGCTTCCCATTTCTTCCAGCTAGCAGAGATGACTGAGCTGAGGCAGCAGCCTGCGTTTCTATGGCTGGTCAGTACCTAGGTTTATAAAGCCATCTGCCACTGGCCATCTGAAATGCTTCTTTAAGTGAACCCCCTACCCTGGCATCATTGGACCACAGCTAAAGACACAGTATCTGCACTTCTATGAGCATTTCTTTAGGACAAAATTAGGTCAGGCAGCTGCATCAGACTCCCTCAAGCTGAATTTACTCCTTTACCCTGATACCATCATTTTGAGATTACAGCTTGCAGGCTGCAGGTAGGAAAATAAATTAATTTAGTTCTTTCTCCCCACGGGTCCTTTCTAATCCACTGCAAAACTACAATGTTCTCCAAAATGTAATCTAAATCCACAACGAGTCTATCCTCTTAGCCAGGGTCCCCTCACCTCTTGCCAGGTTGGGTCACACCAATTTGCTAGGTTTGCTTATAAGTGGGAAAAATTGGTCTGTTTTAGAATTCAGTAGGACTCCCAACATCTGACCTGCGGCTGTACATAGATGAAAGAATGAAGAATAAACAAAGAAAACTGGGGAGAGGATGGGGGTTGCTTAGACTGATCCTGAATTTTGGATTCCTCGCTTTTTTTAAAAAAAATATGCATTCTTTGGAAGGAAACGAAGAGCCTTTCCTTGGACCGCAGTTAACTGGTCAGTGACAAATATAAAGTCAGACATATTGGCCTCTCCTTAATCAATCACCCAACATGGAATTTCGGGTAGAATGAATGGACTTGGAAAATCAGATGAATAAGTCAGGCAGAATTCACGGACTCCAACACCACATGGTGGCCAAAATGACCATTTTTAACATATTTGTGTACTGCAGCCATTTTAAAGAGACAGATCATACCCGATCGCCCTTTAGGGGAAGAAGTCACCCTCTTTGTGCTGGCAAATGCATAAGGTATAATCACACTCCCTGCACTCCTGAGTCCTACGACTGCTCCTTCTGACCCCGCTATGCAAGCAACCCCTAAAGGGGCGGGGCGGTCATGGGACCAAGAAGTCAATGTTTGCATGTACAGCGACATCACTTTTCCCTTCGATCACTGGTAGCTTGCTCAACAGCACAGAACTACTCCTCCTCCATCCCTGGAGACAAAGGGCTTCGTAAGAACATTTGTGAGGCCTGCATGAGGACCCACTGAATTCAGATCCAGCTCTGAACATTGTAACTCAGCCTCATAGCAAGGAAGAAATGGAAACTTCTGCAACTATTGTCTGCAGCAGAGGAACAGTATTCCGTGGGAACATTGAGAATGCCTTGGCATGAGCGGGGAGGAGTGCAAATGGTATGCGTGTGGTTGTGCATACTACACCGGTAAGACTACTTTTGGGGCAGAAAAGATGGCCAAGTGATAAAGATTTGACTTGCTATTACAGTGAGTACTACCTACATAAAATACCTAGAACTGGGTTAGAATTGATTCAGATCCAGGCATTCATCCAAACATAAATTACACAGAATAGGAAGGGCAGCAAACAGGGTCTTGAAAAGTTCTGAAGGTATTGGTGCTACTATAATGGGCCCTTTCTAGGCTCAGAGTTTTGTTCAATACTCATTCTGTCGCAGTTAAAATACGGAGTGATTTAAAATCCTGGAGAGAAATCTGTACAATTCTCTGTTTAATTCATTGGGAGATTTTGCTTCTCAGCTGGGAAGGATCAAGGGGGACATCCTCACAAAGAACATAAGAATGGGCACACTGGGTCAGACCAAAGTCCATCTAGCCCAGTATTCTGTCTTCTAACAGCGGCCAATGCCAGGTGCATCAGAGGGAATGAACAGAACAGGTAATCAACAAGTGATCCATCCCCTGTCACCCATTCCCAGCTTCTGGCAAACAGAGCCTAGGGACACCATCCCTGCCCATCCTGTCTAATAGCCATTGATGAACCTATCCTCCATGAATTTATCTAGTTCTTTTTTGAACCCTGTTATAGTCTTGGCCTTCACAACATCCTCTGGCAAGGAATTCCACAGGTTGACTGTGCGTTGTGTGAAAAAATACTTCCTAGAAAGTTCCTTTCTGCAAGCAAAGGCCTCCTTAGTCATATTTGCTCTTGCATTTCAAAAACATACCTTCCCCTCTTGTTGGTAATGTCACTTTCTGCCTTAGAGTTCAGAGTTTTCTGTTAATTGGGGGAAGGAGCAGCTGTTTAATGAGAATGCAGCCCTTCCTGCCTTTTTAAGTGTGCTAAAGGTAGACAAGAATTGTAGGCAGGAATTTTAAACAAGAACAGCAAGACTGAGAAGTCCCCAGATTTTCATCTTGTCACATGTGGCCCTATTTTTCCCTAAAGATAAGTTACTTAGGAGAATACTTCTGCTGATTGCAGTGCAAAGGCATCGTGCTCTCTTGTTCCCATGGGGATCAGTTCCCCTCACGTAAGTTCTAAGGTAACGTCTCTGTGAAATGAACTGGAAAACGGCCACCATCTTGGAATCTTTCGGGGAATATAATACCCAGAATCATTTGGATGGAAAGAGAGAGCACCTTCATCCCTTAGAGGGAAAGTTCAACTCTCAGTCAGCTGAGTGAGCTGCTGTACAACAGACCCCGAGAAAGCGCCTGGCAGGAGGACATCTGTCTTACAGAAGTTAGTCCCTGACCCTCCAACCCTCTATAAATTCCGCATCAACTTTTTATTAGAAACTTTCACATTTTTTTTCTCAACCATGATGGCTCAAAATAAAGACATACAAATGTTAACAAAACCAATGCCTTTCATAGCCTAGATTCTCATTTCATGCCACTTGACCTAACTTGGTATAGTGAGGGTACATTCGCTTAAAGAAAGATCTAAAAGCCACTTTGGCTCCACTTCTTGTGGCTAACAGCATCTGTTTTTCTTCAGCTCGCTGCCTCTGAGCGGCTGTGCACCTTTCAGACTGTACACATCAATGTCAGCTCAAGGTCAAACTGTAGTTAGCTCCAGACGAGAGCTGAGCTTCCCTCCCTTCTTGCACTGCATCTTCTGGGAGTGCTGGATCCCAGCCTGGCAGAGTAGATTCAAGCCAGAAGCTCAGGGCGCAGATTTTCATTTTTTTTTTTTTTGGATTCAGACTTTGTGGTGGGTGCCATACTGGCAAATGCCTAACAAAGGAAGCAAACAAGGGAAGCTGCTTAGGGAGTGATTCAGTGCAACGCCTCTGCAAGCTGTAATTTACAAGGCTTGAAACCTCATTTATGTACCATTAAAAACTGAAGCCCTTTAGCATTAGATGAGGCACTGAACCCGACCAGATAACTGCTAACAAAACACACTACGGCTAGGAGGAAGCTATGCACATATGTACATTGCTAAAATATGCGAAGACGACACACAAGAACTGGTGCAAAAAATAAGGCATAAAGCATCGACTTTACCATGCTGACCATCACAGGACCAGCGCCACGCTCCATCTGCATGAACACCCGTGCGATGCCCGCTTTCTCCCAAAGAAAAGAAATATCAAGACTCCAAACACCATAAAAACACAATTCTTGGCGTATGAAACAAAACTCATTCAGCACACAACCAGATATCCGGTGATATCACAGCCACTGTAAAGGTTGCCTGGTGTCAGTTCTGGGGTTGGCTTTTGGATGGATAGTATGTCCTCTTTGGGTATTATTTCACCATAAGAATTCATATCAGTGAGAGCTGATGAGTTATTTGCCCTGAGGAGCAAATGTGGGAAATATTGTACCTTTTCTTAAATAAAAATATTGACTCTTTTCTTACCCCCTACCCAAAAAGAATTAACTTAAAGAACAGATTCCAAAATCACTTGTCAGAGAAATGATCCATCCTTGTGCCATTTCACAAGGAAGAGGAAGCAAATCCAGTTGTGTGTGACAACAGCATGAGGGATGAATTCAGCCTATAAGGGGAGCACTAACTCCATCGATCTCCCTGCTGCTAGAACCTCACAGAGCAGAATTGGCTCCAGCTGAGCCGAAAAGGGCCTGTGAAACCCAGCACACATCGAATAACAGACTGAAAACAGTGTAAAAATACACACAAATAATAATACAGGAAAATAATACAGAAGCCTACATTCCAACCTACTCTTCACCCACCCACTCACACAACAGCAACAATTCTGATAAGCCTAGCAACCAAAGATTTAGGGCATTGTTTTCCCTTGAGTGATAAAGCAGGTATACACACTTAGATGTACTGTATAGGTTATTAAGCATTAAAGGAAAGACAATTCTTACAAAAACACACATATCCCAAAGTACTGTTTTAGTTTTTATAAAAGAGAGAAAGAGAGAGAGGAACAAAAGATTGTTAATAAATCTGAAAAGGTCATTCAGGATTCTTCTTTTTATTTTTAGGAAGTAAGCTCAGGGTTAGTATCTTGGCAGCTGCAGCAACTGTGAAATATTAAAGCATTTGTTGTCGTTCGTTGGACGAGTGGCTGGATGAACTACTTGCTGGATTCTTGGGAGGGCTGGCTGGGTTGCTAGTATTTGCCAAGGAACCAGAGGGATGACATCCAAGCCCAAGATATTTTATGACATCTTCAGGAGTTAGGGCCCTTGCTTACCAAAAAAACAGCTTTTAAAGGGAGCGGGTGTAACAGCATCAGCACAAAGCAACTTTCAGTTGAAAAAGAATTTGTATCGTTTCATACAGGCTCAGCGAGCAGCGGGGCAACCTTTTTTGGCTCCCTTTGTGGAGCTGCGGGAAACAGACCTCAAAGATCCTGGCTCAGGTCTCATCTCTGGGTAACGTATCGGATGCATACAGAGGGTCACGTTCAGAGGTGATGGCTAAGGGTGGTGTAAGTTACTTGTCAGTGAGAGAGTATCCATGCCACATGTAACACGGTGTGGATTAAACTCTCCTGTTAGTTGCCTTTCATGCTACAGCCCTCTCTGCCTGCCCCATGGCATATAAATCACACCAATTCTGGACTTCCTTAGACTCGCAAGGGGAAATTCAGAAAGGATGGGTAAGGAGGTGTACATCAGAAAGTGGGTGGGAGTCTCACGGAAGCAGCCTAGCTTCCTTTGATGTAAACCTCCCACCATAACGAATAAGAAAACAGAAGTTATTCAGGCCAGAGAGAGATCCTGGTCTGTACACTTTGTAACATAGCACAGTGAGGCACTTGCACGCTGACAAGCAGTGAAAAAGAACCAACAGAAATAGGCAGGAGAAATCTATTGAGAGGTCAGTAGGAGACGTAAATTAGATTAATTTAGAGTCCCCTAGATTCACTTCTAACTATCCCTTGTGCCACCAGAATGGTACATAGGGCTCCTAGCATGTTAGATCTGCCCTTGGTTTGACTACGAGCGGATGGACTCAATTTGCAAGATGCAAATATTCCCATTTAATTCCAGTTGCCTACAAAATACTACATCCCTGGTTCCCAGACTACTCTGTATTGCTACTGGTCAGTGCTCGCCTCCTGCCCATTTTGCCTGTCTAGCTGCTTGACAGCCAGTATGGTACGCATTTGAAAGAAAGGACTTTGTGTCTCAAGAAAAAAATTCAGATGCAGCAGAACACAATGCATCGGCCATACAATGATATATTAGGATCTGACATGAAGTAACATGATTTACTGTGATACTACAGGATGCAAAGTGCCAGACTATGAAATGAAATTATTGGCTTAGCGATATATTCCATTAAATTCAAGCTAGATCGACCTGATCTCCATTTCTAGGAGGCAAAGGTTTGCACACCTGGCAAGGAAATGTCCCATTTTCCTTCTAGACACGGAGAAGTGTGCTTCCTTGGGATTCTTTTACCAAAGTGACAGATTAACCCTTTCTGTTACAGTTGGCCAAGACTAATAATGGTGCCCCCTTGACCTTCACTTCACCTCAGGGTGGGAGGGATAGCTCAGTGGTTTGAGCATTGGCCTGCTAAACCCAGGGTTGTGAGTTCAATCCTTGAGGAGGGAACTGGGGTAAAAAATCTGTCTGGGGATTGGTCCTGCTTTGAGCAGGGGTTGGACTAGATGACCTCCTGAGGTCCCTTCCAACCCTGAGATTCTATGATTTAAGTAAAAAAAAAAAAAAATCCTTTACCCTGGAGTCTCCAGACCCAAGTTACCAAATCATTATTTCCATAGTGCCAGTGGAGTGGCCATTTTGAAGGCAAGAAAGACAACAAAAAGAATCTCCCTGCCCCAAAGAGCTTCTAATCTAAACAGGCCACACGGATGGCAAACTAAAGGGGAAGGCATATTTAGGGCATGCTTTGTTAGTTCCATTTACGTGTTTCTCCTTTTCCATTTCCTAACTCCTGCTCTGGATGGTGGGCAGGACGAGGGTTTTCAAAACCCTTCTGGGAGGAGCATAGCTGAAGGAGAAAGCATTGTGGGGGAGGGAGGCAGGGAATGTGTGCATGAGGGTAGCAGGTAAAGATGCACTCTTGACAGCAGGGGAGACAGAAGTTGTGTCTACTCCAGGGGATTTAGGTAAAGCCTTGCTAGGCTTCAGACCCTGAGCTCCAGCCCAAGCGTTGACAAAACAGCTATTTTAGAGCACTAGGCTGAGCCCCACAAGCCGGGCTGGGAGGCTTATGGCTGTGAGCTGTGTAGACTTAGCCCTAGTGAGTTGGATAGCTTCTGGCAGTCCTGCCATGGTGTCAGTTAAACATGCCCTGAGCTCCCCCAAGCTGCCTGAGTCTTTCTTTCACTGAGACTCTCACTGGTGCTCAGACCAGATTTAAATGTGACCTGGTGAAAAAAACCCACAAGGCGTCAGAGCCGTGTCAAGGATCCCCACACAGTGGTGCTAGCACAGGAGAGACTGTTTAGCCAGAGTTCTGTACTGCAGACAAGGGCAGTTAGTCACGAGGCTTGTGAAATGCATACAGGCCCTGGTCGTTGGCAGGTGGGGTCAAACCTGGGACCTTTGAAGCTTAGCGTATGAGCCTCTACTGCATAAGCTAAAAGCCACCTGGCTCTTAGTCGAGGCTGTCGCAGACTCATTAATCTCTGACTGGGCTAGGTGCCACTAGAGGGGACAGAGCACCACACCAAGCAGGCCTGGGTTACACCTGGACACAGTAAAGGGATGTGAAGAGAGATGAATGGTGAGGGAGGCAGGGATTAGGAAGGTGAGGGCATGGAGACTGAATTGAGGGTTTCTGAGTAAAACAGACAACCAAGACTGAGAGAAACAAAAACAAAGAGTTTAAGGGAAATTGGCTATGCAACCTCCCTCTCTCAGCGGTGGTTGTTTCCTTCATTTGCTGTTGTTTCAGGCCTTGGCAGCTACAGCCCAGCCCCTCCCTACATCAGATGATGTCTGCACCCAGATTCACATTCCATCTAATCTGTGGGATTAGCCTTCTATATCTGCATGGTACAGGTTGTATATGTAATCGCTTCAAACTATCCAGGAGAAATCTGTAAACCAGGCAAAACGGCCATGTGCTGAATGCACTGGGTTTGGATTCAGATCTTAAACTGAAATATCGAACTCTGCCAAAATGTCTAACAAGATTTCTAAAATAACTTCTCTCTCACTCCAGGAACTTAACTATCAAGGGATACTATTTCTTCCACAAAAATTTCCAAAGCTAAAGCTAACATTTCATTTTACTTTTGGCAATGTCAGAAACAATGTCGAATGGAACTTGAAATGCACTCCATTTCTGGGGGAGAGAGGGGGGAGCTGTGATTTCCCATCACTCCTTATGACACTAATTATACACACAAGGCAACTTCATCTGCACTGAGCAGAATGGCTCCATGCACGGTGGCGTTCACTCAGCTCAGATCCTTGCATTGCTGAGCGAGTCAAGCGTGCATTGTAACTGCAGTCACAGCAAGTTTCTGATGTGCTTCTCCAAGACTGGCTTGCTTTCTTCTCCCCGCCGCCCCTCAACTCCCACTCTTCTTCCCAAAGCATAAAGTCTTTCAGAAAGGACTTCCATCTAGTTCCTTCATCAGCCTACATTTGCCACCTCTTCTGCACATTTTGCTCCTTTCCTGTTTAATAATATTTCATCACCATAATAAAATAATATTTATAAAGCATCCCCCTAGCAGCGTGGTTCAGTCCTGACCTAGCAGGGGCAACACAAACAGTTACACATAGCATCAAACTAAGTCATACAGCATCCAATTATAAATACACACTAATTAATAAATACCAAGTGCCCTATAATCTCCTATATTGGCTACTCCAGCATAGGAGACGGAGACGCTCTCTGAACCTCCATTCAGTGAGTCTTAGGCACTGTTCTGGCAGGTGAAGGGTATTGCCTTGCAGAAGGGGTCCAGTCCCCATATTAGCAGATCTCATGGGATCCATGAAAGTGTAGGATCAGCATGAAGACAAGGGTCCTTCCTGGCAGCACAACTCCAGCAGGAGCATGCTGTTGTGAATATCACGGCTAGTCAGTTTCCTCAGAGTGCACCTGATAGAGGAGGGATTTGAAATGCAGAGCAGGAAAAAAAGAAGTGTGAGTCCTGATTTATCCACATTGGTTCCACTGGGTTCTGGGAGGGAAGGTGCTGCAGAGAACTATTGTCTCCAGCCAGGGAGCCCCTGGAGAGAGGGTTCCTCAGAGGTATAGAAAGGGAAGGAAACGTGTAATGGAGATAGTTCTCTTCCCCACAACATACACCAGGATTCTGTCCCCATCCATCTGTGGAGCAGATGAGACCACAGAAGCCTAACTAGCTAAACTAAATAATAATAATTAATAACTAAACAGATCAGTATCATTAAGCAGGGGGAAGGGGTCCAACACTGAGGCCAACAGGGATTAAAAGAGAAGACGCTCCTGAGGCAGAAATGTTAGATTGATGTGGGTGTCTACGAAGCAACTTTACATCCTAGTGGACTACAGCAAAAGTTCCAGCATCTGCTAACCTATGGAACAATAGCTCCCTTGAGAGGTGCAGGAGACACACCACAGTGAGGGCCACAGGGAGAAGGTCTTGAACCTATATCGGTCCCTCCTTATTAAGGCCGTTACAAATCAACAGGGCCAGTCACAAATCTATCTGCTGCATTGTAAGCAGCCAGCATAATGAGCGGCAACTGATGTGACTTACTTGATATACCGGCCAGTTCCTCAGCTGATACAGTAAATCAGCATAGCGCCATTGATTTACACTAGCCAAGAATCCAGCCCACGGATTGCCTTCGATATTGGGGCCCCATTGCAATCCCTGGGCATCGTTACTAAAATATTTTAAGCCTATACAACGAAATTACATGAAAACACACTGGGATTATTTTTACCCAGAATCCTCAGATTCCAACCCTTTGCAAACATGAGCTGGGCAATTTTCATTCTGTTTTTATCAGTGCTGCTTTGTGCATGTCAGCCACCGAAAGCTCTGCTCCTCAGAACGACGCCTTCAGACAAGTAGACTGTTTCTTATAATTAAACAGAGTTACCAGGACCACAGTGCGCTGGCCCGAGATGCTCAAAGGAGCAGAGGCCAAGGAAAAAGAGCCCGGGAGAGAGACACCTCCATCTCTGGGTTTTTATTCCAAATAGTGACTCTGCAGACACTCACCTTGGCATACAAAGGAAGAGGGAGTTTCTCCAGGGTGGACACGGGCAGTGATGAACACCACTTTCTGCTCAGCTCCAGACCGCAGGTTTACTGCAAAAAAAAAAGACAAAGATCCTTAAGTTGGGTCCCCTATGCAGGACGCAAAGGACCATTAATATTAAAGCGTATCCTTTTATTAAAAAATTGTTCATACATTATACATGGGTATAATCCATAATTAAAGGAAGCAGCATTGCTATCTATTCATATCATGGCCTATGAAAGACGGTGCAACAGCAAGGATTGCAAGTCTAATGACACAAAGCCCAGGCTGCAACAACCAAGTTAGTTTCCTTTTTAAAAACAAGATTTACTACAGTGAGTTTAACTGCATTGTAATCGCTCGCTCACTTGTGATAAATGTCCTCCTGGGGCGACAAGAAAAGCGGTGGGGTTCCATTTCCATTCACATTGTAAAGCCAATTGCAGCCTGCATTACACTTGATACAAGATTTAGCATAGTGCCAAATAAAGGTAAGGTGCTGGCAAATGCCATTTATTAGCATGCTTTCTTTTTTCACTATTTTGGCCTGGTTCTGCCTCTATCAAAACATAGGCCAGAGATATTCAAAGTCAGCAAGGTATGCAAAACAAACGAGGATTAAATGCACTGAGGAACACTGGAGAGAATAATCATTTTATAGAAACCACTTCACCCTGCACTGAAATGCAGTCACCTCTGGGGTGGAACATGACAGCTATTTAACAGCACACGGCACAACAGTTTGTAGGAATGAAAATTTTACTGTATCCATTTGAAATTACAGAAAGGTGGGAGGGAGCTTTAGTAGTTAGAATGTAACCAGGAATTTAGCCAGGACTCTAAGGTTAACATCTAACAATTCAACCCTATATTGGGATAAAAAAATACTTCAAACTATATTGTCCTGTCTGTCTATTAAAACTGTAAACTCTATGGGGCAGAGGGCATGTTTTCTTCAGTTTGCCACAGGGAAAGTGCTTACAAACAGGCAATAAAAAATACACTCTTGCAAAAAAGGACCATGGGAATTGTAATTACCTGAGGTCCTGACCTCATATGGTCTACATCTCATCTGGATCTAAAACACTCAAGAGGGGTAACACTAAAACCAGCAAGACAAAATTGTGACAGACATCTCTATTTTCAGTTTAATCCCTTTCAAAATAGACAAAAAGTTTTAAAATATAAAAC
Organism: Trachemys scripta elegans; assembly: GCF_013100865.1. Lineage (NCBI taxonomy): Eukaryota > Metazoa > Chordata > Testudines > Emydidae > Trachemys > Trachemys scripta. Next base: position 101,157,555 of record NC_048305.1, on the reverse strand, counting down.
AAATAAATCTAAAATTCACAATGAATTTTTAATTACTCACACACACAGGATTACAGGATAACCATACAGACACAGGGAGAGAAATATGGCTCTTTTAATAGCAAGCAAATTGTGAACGCTGATTTTTTTTTTCTCGTTTAGACATTCTAATCCCAGCCGGTGGCAAATCTAAACCCACGATGACAAAAAAAAATAATCATAATCAATACGTTTTCAGTTCTTCTCTGGAGGCAATTGGACCAGAGACCATAGCAGGATTCTTTTATATTTCTTTAGTCCCTCTAAATGTCCTACAGCTGTTCAGCCCGCAACCCAGCCATTTATTCAGTCTTTGATACGCTAAATTCACTCCTCTCTGGTGTGTTTTTGAGCCCCAGAGGCAGAGAAATATAAGAAAGAATGTCTCTGACAAACGTAGCAGCTGGTGGGGTCAACCCTGCTGGGGTCAACTGCTGAAGAAAAGTGGGGGGCAGGAGAAAAGAACGCAGGAACATCAGCTAGAACCTGATGACCACCCCGTATCATTAGCATTAACACTGAGTAATGCAGGAGGAAGGAGATAAATCAGCCCCCAACAATGTCAAGTGAAAAGAGAAGCCTGCGATGTCTCCTGTAACTAGAACTGCATTTTCTTCTATTAAAAAAAAAATGTCTAGTATTAAAGGGGCAGCTGGTCAACACGGTATATACGACCAAGGCTAATCACACAAAAATAAAAATGGAATTGAATGGTGTTGACAATTTACGCCAGTTAAGACGCCGCCCCATGTTTTTGAGATGACATATATAATACTTTATAATATAGATACACACACACACACACACACACACACACACACACACACACACACACACACTTTCTCTCTTTATAATTATTAAGATTAGTAGACAATTAATTTTCCTCTAATGCTGGAAAGATTCTTCCCCATTTAGGGCCTGATCCAAAGCCCACTGAAAGCAATAGAGACATTGCATTGATTTCCGTGGGTTTTAGCTCAGTCCCTACATTCAAGCCCCATAAAATGTCTTTCACTCCTCCTCCATCACTCCTCCTCCATACACATCAGTACAGCGTGAGCTGCAAAGGATGGGTTAATTCCTTACTACATGGAATCTGGTAAATAACTTCTTGAAATATATTTATCACTCGGAATATATACTTACACATTTTCATATTAATTTCTATACAGATTTTCGCTCATTTTATAATTAAATTGTCAAGAGCAAGAACATATTAAAAAAAGTCCTCACTTGTGAGCTTAATAATACCTTGGAGTACTCATAGAGAAAGCACTTTTTAAAACCAATGTACTTATTTTCTTTGTGCTGTTTATCACTGTTAGGTGTCTGGTTAGTTTAGTTTTGTTTACAGTCTGTTTCACTCCCCATTGTTTGGGTTGCAGAATCTGCAGGAAAACATCTAAACCGAAATCCCACCGCCCTCCCACTAGAAAGTCATGACATTATCGGTTATAAACATTTTTCTTAAAAAGTACATTTGGGAAGATTGTCTTTAAAAGTAACTTTTGAGCCTAAGCATATTGGTATTGTCTTTTAAACGCAGTTAGTGCTTGTGACAGATGCTGGATAGTTAGCGGTGGAAAGCACAATTCTCTGTTTAGCAGATCCATCACAAGATGTGGGATCACCTATGCTGCCGTCTAGGCATGCCTGAACCCTAACCTGGAAGAGACATGTTGACTGGGGGACATGAGTTCAGAATCCGTTGGCCCGTTCAATAGTTCAGCTTCCCTGCAGAGGCTGGCAATCAGGGGACCAATTAGGGTTGATGTGGACACCTGTCCACAGGTTATTGGACTACGAGCACCATACTTTTTTTCATATTGTCCATCAAACAGCTGTCAGATAGCAAAGACAAGAGACTGGATCCAATGTTTGGGTTCAGACCTAACACTCATCGTCTTGAGAATTTCAGGTTGGGATCTGAACTTTATATAACCCAGGCCCATATCTAATAACAGCTTTAATTCTTTTCTGATCTTGGGTTGGAATCAGAGCAGCAATTTACACCTGAAAAATCTCACTGTAGATCAGTGCTATCCCAGAGCACTCCCTTGTGGCTTGGGGTGGCCCTGTAGATCTTTAAAGGAACCCTCCTGGTCCCAGGTCCTTAAAAGGAGCAATGCAACAATGGTTTGGGATGGCCCTATACCAGGGGTCGGCAACGTTCGGCACGCGGCTCGTGCTGTATTGGGGATTGGTAATGTGATACATGTGTAACAGAGTACTGGCCCTTTAAGGCCAGAGAAGGTAGTTACCCTGTTCCATGTCTCCAAGCAAGCAACTGAAGCAATCATTGGGAGAGAGGAATGTGGTCTGGGGAAGAGTGAGTGTATGGGAGAGGGAAGGTATAGGGCAGGGGTCGGCAACGTTCGGCACACGGCTCGCCAGGGTAAGCACCCTAGCGGGCCAGGCCAGTTTATTTACCTGCTGATGCAGCAGGTTCGGCTGATCGCGGCTCCCACTGGCCGCGGTTCGCCGTCCCGGGCCAATGGGGGCAGTGGGAAGCCACGGCCAGCACATCCCTCGGCCCGCGCCACTTCCCGAGGCCCCCATTGGCTCAGGACGGCGAACTGCGGTGAGTGGGGGCCGCGATCGGGGGAAATCTGAACAATTCTCCGTTTAATTTCATTGGAGATTTTGCTTCTCAGCTGGGAAGGATCAAGGGGGACATCCTCACAAAGAACATAAGAACGGACACACTGGGTCAGACCAAAGTCCATCTAGCTCAGTATCCTGTCTTCTGACAGTGGCCAATGGTAGGTGCCCCAAAGGGAATGAACAGACAGGTTATCATCAAGTGATCCATACCCTGTCACCCAATCCCAGCTTCTGGCAAACAGAGGCTAGGGACACCATTCCTGCCCATCCTGGCTAATAGCCATTGATGGACCTGTCTTCTATGAATCTATCTAGCTCCCTTTTGAACCCCATTATAGTATTGGCCTTCACAACACCCTCTGGCAAGGAGTTCCAGAGGTTGACAGTGTGTTGCATTAAAAATAACTTTCTTGTGTTTGTTTTAAACCTGCTACCTATTAATTTCATTTGGTGGCCCCTCGTTCTTGTATTATGAGAAGGAGTAAATAACACTTCCTTATTTACTTTCTCTATACCACTCATGATTTTATAGACCTGTATTATATCCCCCCTTAGTCTCCTCTTTTCCAAGCTGAAAAGTCCCAGTCTTATTAATCTCTCCTCATACGGAAGCCGTTCTATACTCCTAATCATTTTTGTTGCCCTTTTCTGAACCTTTTCCAATTCCAATATATCTTTTTTGAGATGGGGCAACCAAATCTGCATGCAGTATTCAAGGTGTGGGCGTACTGTGGATTTATAGAGGCAATATGATATTTTCTGTCTTATTATCTATCCCTTTCTTGATGATTCCCAACATTCTGTTCACTTTTTTGACTGCCGCTGCACATTGAGTGGATGATTTCAGAGAACTATCCACAACGACTCCAAGATCTCTTTCTTGAGTGGTAACAGCTAATTTAGACCCCATCGTTGTATATGTATAGTTAGGATTATGTTTTCGTAGATCTGTGGAAGAAAAGCAATACATGCCTTATTATTAGAGATGGCCATTCAAAATCAAGGCTGAGGTGCATTGGTGGGACACGGTGGGGAAGTTCACAGTGCCACTGCCCATGCTTTACCTCTTCCATAGAAAAGCAGAAGTCCGCAGTTACCAGGGCTTTGAATCTTTCATCAGACCGAAATTCACATTTCAATTAAAGACATGTGTATATATTTTTGCGTAACCTTTTTGAAACATGGGCTGTTGACAAAATAACTAATACTACACTGTCTTTGAGTCTCCAGTACTTTGAAGTATAAGCTGGGCTGTTGCAAGTGTTTTGTACTCAAAATATGGTTAGTTGGAAACATCACTAAGGTCTCCCTGGAGTGAATAAAACCTCATCACAGAAAGAAAAGTCTATTCCAAAGCACACCACTGTATTACATTTCACTCCACCGTCCCCGAGTCCAACAGAACTACTGTAACATCTGCGTGGGAAGTTAACGCTGATCTTATTGTTGTCCTGACTGCCTGGTCTCTACCTCATTAAACTACTTTAACAGCATATACTGTACTCTGGTGTTTCCTGAGAAACCAGATTAGCACCTAATTCAATTTATATTTTTGTTATTTCTGGTCGCAAATGTCATTTCAGGTAGGATTGCGTGTCTCAGCAACACTCTCAGCAAGAGAAAGCAATTTTGGCCACCCTTGAGTCCCTTTGGGCTTGGTAGGGCCAAGGACGCGTTGTGCCTGTTCATACTTTGTTCGGAGGCCTCCTCCCACCAGCTTCTTTCCTGACATATTGGCCGAACTGTGTAAAGAAACCTGCCGCTATGGGCTGCATTAGCTGAAAATGATCCTACTTGGACTGCAGACACACACATGCAAGGACTGAACCAAGCTTTTGAAAGGACTGCTGCCAGCATTTTTGCTTTTCTATTCTCTGTTGAAGGAAGTGGCGTTCTAGGTATCAAGCCTGGAAACGGGGCATCTATCAACGTGCAGTTCAGTTCCTCAACCACAAACAGTTACTCCTGGTGGTCAGCCAAGCTAAGTAGAAGCTTAAGGGTGCCCCCACCCCACTGTCCATTTTCTCCAGGTTCACCTGCTGTTCTGGTGTCTTTATCTCTATTCCTAGAACAAATCAAAATAGGAGCAAAACCTTCCCATTGTCTCATGACAATTTCAGTATGGCCTGCTTCCCGTCAGGCCCCAAATACCATGGCATCTCATGCTTTTTCAGGACTTCTGCCCGCACCTGGAATGCAGGAGAGCCTAGGCTCATGCTGATGAAAAAACTATTTTATAAAAAGTAAATTGAATGTCTATAAACCCTCCCCTTCCCCAAACTCTCCTCACCACTCGAAAGGTTACGTTTCAGTTCTGGAGACGCTGGCAATCTCTTGTTTTCATTACAATAGATTTAGGTGAAAGTACACACCGGTAGGCCAGAGAGACAAGCTGGGTGAGGTAATAGCTTTTATTGGACCAGCTTCTGTTGGTGACAGATGAGTGACCTGAAGAGGAGCTCTGTGTGGCTCAAAAGCTTGCCTCCCTCAGCAACAAAAGTTGGTCCAATAAAAGCTATTACCTCACCCACCTTGTGTCTCTAACATCCTGGGACCAACACGGCTACGACACTGTCCAACCTAATTCCTAGAGATGGTACCAAGTTACAAAGCATGGATTTTGACCTATCCTCTCCAAAGTTTAGGTGCAGCATTTTCGTCCAGAGCGCTCTTAGCTTACTATGGCCCTGATTCAGCAATCCATTTAAGCCTATCAGCATGTTCTGAAGTTCCCTTGAATTCAACGGCACTTAAGCATGTTTTGAATTTAAGCATGTGCTTAAATGCTTTGCTGAATTGGGGCCTGCACAGAAAAAGTTCTCTCTGAGATCATTATTGCAACATCATTTTAATCTTGGGAGAGAATTCTACTCTTTATCCTCTATAGCCCATTTTGTGCCCAAACCAACAACTTTTTACATTTCTCTTAAAATCAAAGCTGTTTTAAAGTATTATTTAATCCCTTTACTCGGACAGCCTAGAAATTACCAGGACCATTACAATGGGCCTGTGTGAGTGTGTGCTTTATTGATGTGTACACTGACCTAATATCAAATTGATTCTGCTGACCATGGAAAAATGCAAATTGGGTATTATATTTGCATGCTACTTTTATTGTGCCCTTGTGTCTTCGTAAAAAAGACAAAGTTTGGGCTAATAAAAATAAAACATTTCTGGAGCTCATATAAGCAAATGTTTATGTTGGCAGGTAACAAATTGGTTTGTCATTTAGGGGAACAAAAAGATCATTATAATCATCCTTAGGCAAAATAGGTCGGTGGCTTTTGCTTAGCTTTTAGCTTTCATTTGCAAATCAATTTAATGTAGCACAGCGTCTCAAAGACAGGATGACACAGGATTAACACTTTCCTTGTGTTCTCCCCTCCCCACAGCCCCTGACGCAGAGACCTGGGAGTTGGACCAGCTTGAGTTCAGAGCAAATTAAATATATTCTAGCTAGAAAAAGAGAAAAGAAGCGTTTAGATGTATGTTATGTGTGAGAATCCTAATGGGGCGCAAACAGAGGAAAAGACTCCTCCCAAAGCATTCTGAAGGTAGAAGCTGAAAGAGTTAACAGATCTTTGTGCCACTAGGGAAGTGAGGTTTTTTACCCATGAAAGCTTGTGCCCAAATAAATTTGTTAGTCTTTAAGGTGCCACCGGAGTCCTTGTTGTTTTTTTAGGGCTCTGACTGTGTAGTGAACATATGATCTCCTTGCCTAGATGCTTCTTTCTTCCTTTACTCCTTTAGTCTTTTGCAACAATGCCTCTTTCATCCCTTCTGACAACCAATGATCTCCACCAGAATGCGGCAAAGTGAACTTTGGTGACAGTTTAACTAGGCAAAGATGATGTGACAGCCTGAATTCTATTTACCAAAATAACTTGACCTATTAAAATCCAGAGCAGTGCACCAGTTCCATCCCCTTTCCTTGCCACTTCCCCCCCGCCCCTTTATTCCAAATGGCAGGGTATTTTGGAGGGGTTCTGTGTGGAGGGGAGGCTATGTAAAATTGTTTCAACGTTAATGCTCGACTGAATTTTCAACTTAATAGCCCAGTGAGGGGATATGATTGTAAAGCAAAAGGCCAGAAATATCTCCTGGTAAAAATTTTCTGAAGCAAGTTCAAAGGACAACACGTAGCTACTTGGAAAATCAGAAATGGCAAAGGATTGTTTAAGCAGGTTCTCCTCACCACCCCCAGCCCCGTTTGTTTATTTTTAATCTTCATGAAGTCTTGGAAGCAAACATTTTTCCATCTGGGCTTCATGACACTGTCATGCCTGATACTCCTCTAAGGAAGGGAAATTAAACAGCATGCAAAGACTGCTTAGTTTATACTTGCATGTTTTTTTTTTTTTTTTTTTTTTTTTCAAAGCAGGGCTTTGCATTTAGATTATTCATCAGCATCTGAACTTTGGAATGTAAAATCCCATGAACAGGAATAGAAAACAGGAATATGAATAGCACATTATTTGACTCAAATGGCCAAGGAGATGGCAACTTGCAATTAAGTTTGCAGACAGTAGCATTTAATGTCACCTACCTGCCTCACTATCATATCATAACAGTTTAGCAGACAGGGCCGCAGCCTGCTTTCTTTTTCCCTTTCCTGCTTTGATATTTATAAAGTCAGGTTGTAGTGCAGATAAACCCCTTCCTCTTCAGAGACCAAGGGAAGGCAGTAAATTATGGGAAGGCTAAGTGGTACATCAAATGTGTCTCCTCAAAGCCATATATCATCTTGTTAAATTTGATGTATAATCCCAGAACCCCAGAAATCATTCCAAGAATCACAGAAAATGCAGACGTGTCCTTCAAGTGATATAGTACAAATAAAGTCAAGTCTACCTACAGAAAAATATTCTAGCCATGTTTTGCTAAAAGTCTCTACTTCACATGGGACCCGCTAGACATGGCTCCCTAAAGCACGGCACAATGGGCATTCACCTTTTCTGCTTGGACACATTGATATGACAGATGTACATTTTTGTTGTTGTTGCAACATTAAACCACAAAATGAACAAAAAACACTTCTATTAAAAAGTGTTCTACTGCCCCGTCAGTGCAGATGCACTGCTCCTGTTACCACCAATAATAGCTCTTTCCATGAGAAGATCCCAAAATGCTTTAATGGGACAGAGACCGTTTCTTTGTTCTGTGTTTGTAAAGTGCCTATCACAATGGGGTCTTAGTCTATAACTGGGGCTTCTAGATGCTACAACAGGGGTGGGCAAACTATGGCCCACGGGCCAGATCCAGCCCGCGAGCCGTTTTAAGCCGGCCCCTGAGCCGCACCATGCTCTGGCACTCAGCCCCGCTCTGGAACTCCAGCCAGGGCGCTGGGTCGATCGGCCCCGCTCCGGGGGATGCTGGGTCGGGGGCCACACCCCTGAGCCTCTCCCCACGCCCCAACCCCCTGCCCCAGCCCTGATTCCCCTCCCGCTCTCCATATACCTTGATCCCAGCCCGGAGCACCTTCCTGCACCCCAAACCTCTCATCCCCACCCCAGAGTCTGCACCCCCAGCCAGAACCTGAACCCCTTCTCACATCCCAACCCCATTTTTATGAGAATTCATGGCCCTCCATACAATTTCTATTCCCTGATGTGGCCCTCCGGCCAAAAAAAGTTTGCCCACTCCATGCTACAATAATAGATTAATAATAATGATGATGATGAACTAAGCCTCATAACCCTACAGTGAGGCAGTTGTAATATTAGCTCCATTTTTCAGATGGGGAAACTGAGGAACAACAGTTACATGCCCCAGGTCTCTCAGAAAGTCTGTGACAGTTTCAGAAATGCAACAGAGGTTCTTTTTACAGATTCATACTAACACGGCTACCCCTCTGATACTTGAGTTTCAGAAATGGAACTCAGGCAGCTCAAGTCCCTGCCTTGTCCCTTATAGCCACATGGCCCTCCTTCCCTTTTGCAAGTACAGTTGCTGCCCCTGTAGCATCCCAAGTTCCCTTAATACAAAGGTCATCCAGGCTAAAATATACATGCAAGAAATTCCCATTTGTGGCTAGTCACAGTTCCCTGCCCTTGATTTCATTGGTCTCTTGTATGTGGTTTTTAAAATGGGGACTGAGAGTGGATGTCTGGTAACCAAGTGCTGCAAGGCCGCATGGCATCAGCTCTCATAGACTCATAGACTTTAAGGTCAGAAGGGACCATTATGATCATCTGGTCTGACCCCCTGCATGCTGCAGGCCATAAAACCGTCCCTACCCCTTCCCTGGACTCTGCTGTTGAAGTCCCCAATCCTGTTTTAGGTGACTTCAATCGGCAGAAACCCTCCTGCTAGAGATCCCTGCCCTATGCTGCGGAGGAAGGCGAAAAACCTCCAGAGGCTCAGCCAATCTGCCCTGGAGGAAAATTCCTTCCCGACCCCAAATATGGCGATCAGTAAGACCCCGAGCATATAGGCAAGAGTCTCCAGCCTGACCCCTGTCAGCCATTATACAATTTACCTACCATTTCTTGGTTTTCCTTGACTACTATGTTTTACCATTAAACCATTCCCTCCATAAATTTATCTAACTTAATCTTAAAACCAGACAGGTCCGTCGCCCCCACCGTTTCCCTCGGAAGGCCGTTCCAATATTTCACCCCTCTGACGGTCAGAAACCTTCGTCTAATTTCAAGCCTGAACCTCCCCACGGCCAGTTTATATCCATTCGTTCTCGTATCCACATTAGCTCTCCCAACTGTTGGAGGCTAAAGCCAAGTTTAGCTGCTCCATGTGTTGTTTCATTGAAAAATGAGAGTTATTTACTGCAGAAAGAAAAGTTACGTTCTAGTGAGCATAGGGTATATTGCCAGCCAGAAACAGTCAGGGCAGTCTAGTGGTTGGAGGAGGTGTAAGGCAATCAGAACTTCTGTTATTTCCAGTTCCGCCACTGATTTGCTGTATGACTACAATGCTCGAATTTTCCCATGCATTAAATGAGGATAATCATACCACCTCAAAAGAGAAACCAAAGCCTAATGACATGTGCCAGCAATGCCCCTCTGCCATGTACATTGGCCAAACCGGACAGTCTCTACGCAAAAGAATTAATGGACACAAATCTGACATCAGGAATCAAAATACTCAAAAACCAGTGGGAGAACACTTTAACCTGTCTGGTCATTCAGTGACAGACCTGCGGGTGGCTATATTACAACAGAAAAACTTCAAAAACAGACTCCAAAGAGAGACTGCAGAGCTAGAATTGATATGCAAACTAGACACAATCAACTCCGGTTTGAATAAGGACTGGGAATGGCTGAGCCATTACAAATGTTGACTCTATCTCCCCTTGTAAGTACTCTCACACTTCTTATCACACTGTCTGTACTCGGCTAGCTTGATTATCACTTCAAAAGTTTTTTTTTTTTTCTCTTAATTAATTGGCCTCTCAGAGTTGGTAAGACAACTCCCATCTGTTTATGCTCTCTGTATGTGTGTATATATATCTCCTCATTATATGTTCCATTCTATATGCATCCGAAGAAGTGGGCTGTAGTCCACGAAAGCTTATGCTCTAATAAATTTGTTAGTCTCTAAGGTGCCACAAGTACTCCTGTTCTTTTTTTAAAGCCTAATGAATTACTACTCAAAAGCCTGCTTCTAAGGCCTCTTTGTGCCATTCCAGGGGTACAAAAGACGCTTCAATCTGCGTTAAGACAGCAGCTGGGGATTCCCTTGACAAGGCAGCTGCACTTAGCCCCATTGGTGTAAGGAATATTTTAAAGATGGCAGGGAGTATGCCATGTGTAGAAGAGGGTTAAGCCAGAGCAATGTGGTCCTGCAATCCTGGAAGCTGGATCCACGGACAATCCTGGCTGATTAACCACTGGCATATTAGAGCGACCCTGAGGCTGCTCTACCATGTGCCAGAGGTCAGTTTGTCCCTTCGTAGCCCCCAGGATCTGTGAGGAGGAAAGGCGGTTGAAATCCACATAAAACCCCAGACCCAACCAGATAAGCCAACTGCAGGGATCTGTTCCAGAAGAGACCATGTCAGTGCAAAATAGTCATCATTACATTGTGATCAATAAGATAGCTGAAATTGCTTTCTGTATTCCTACCTTTCAGACACTGATTTGGAATGACATGAACTTCTATGAAGCACGCACTTAATGAAATACTGAGTGTGGGAACACAGACCTATAAAAGGAGAATGAATAACTGCACACCTGCCAGATTAGCACCTGCATGTTAATGCATGGGGCACATGTGGTATTCTAATTATTTTTGCCTTTTATTGGATCCTCCTTGTGAGGAATGAGTGGTATGGACAGGGTTAAGCAGAACAAAACCTTCACTGAACAGGACTCCAGGAGAAAGCAGTGATCTCTTAGCACGAAAGCGACAGGTGTGTTGCAAAAGAGCTCCGCTTCCCTTGAACTATGACTGCATAGTCTCTACTAGCCAAGTGAGTGGACAATAAAAAACAACCTGCTGAAATTAGATTCATGTAAGGCAGCGTTTCTCAAAACGTGAAGCTGACTTTCTTTGGGGAAGCTCTGACCTCTCCTTCCAGAAGAGGCTCAAGCCAGCATGAAGAAAAAAGGCAAAAGAAAAAGGATTCTTCTCTTTTGTGCTTAGGATTTACCCAAACCAGAATTTGGTATTAAATGTTCAGCACTGAATACTAAATGCTCAGTGGATGGTCCCTCATTAGCTGAGTCCAATGATGAAATGACTCAAGAAAGAAAAATAGCAGACCGTCCTCAGCCAGGACTAAAATAAAAAATAATAATAATGGAGATATCCTATCTCCTGGGACTAGAAGGGACATTGAAAGGTCATCAAATCCAGCCCCCTGCTTTCACTAGCAAGACCTGTACTGGCTGAGGGAAGCCCTGTTATATTTGTTTGTCCATTAAAGCCACAAATGAAATGCCTGCCCCTTAAAGGGGCAGGGAGTCTTGTTTGCCCCTTGAAGATACAAAGAGAAATATAACAAGGCTTCCCACATCAAATGTTCTTTTCACTAACTTTTACAGCAAGTCATAGAATATCAGGGTTGGAAGGGACCTCAGGAGGTCATCTAGTCCAACCCCCTGCCCAAAGCAGGACCAATCCCCAGACAGATTTTTAAGCCAATTCCTTAAATGGCCCCCTCAAGGATTGAGCTCACAACCCTGGGTTTAGCAGGCCAATGCTCAAATCACTGAGCTATTCCCCCTTCCCCCAAAAGGTGTTTAAACTCCCTCAAGGTGTACAGGATATTTTCCTACTCTGACAGGGCTGTCTTATGGGATAATATACCGTTTTCCTCACAATGGGCTAACAAAGGCTCCTCGTGCGGACCTGATTCCTCCTTACGATGGTTGTGAGCAGCACATTAACTTTGTGTGCATGCCAGTGTCTGCAAATTCTATCTCACTGTCCTTTCTGTGCCATAATTAGTTAGCTATATCTTTCAGAGGGGCATTTAGTCTGAACAGCATACTGTATATCTAAACCCATTCATGTTTATATTACACACACCCCTTAAAAGTTGTGTGAGGATCATAAAACCTGCCTTGCCAGCAAGCTGTATTTAAAATAGATATAATCTCCCACAAACCTACGGAGAGATTTTAATTAAAGTCAAAGGACCCTTTAACAGAGAGAACAAGAAAAAAAATCTAGCAGAGCAAGAATTCATGTTTAAAACGCTCCATTTTGAAGCCAAGTGGATTGCTCTCAGCCATCATGTATTTAAAGGATGGGGCGTGTCAAAGATGGGAAATTTAAGAGATGCTGTGAAACCCCAAAGGACAGGAAGGGTGTCTGAGAACCAGACACCACAATTTCTGGAGCAGAACTATTTTGCTGCATACATCATATTTGTGCCTGTTCCAAGTTATCCAGGGAAACCTCTGTATTCCCTTTCATAAAAGCATTGACATTAGAGCTGGCAGAGACCTTTTAGCTCACCTAGTCCATCCTCCTCAGACCAGTGCCCAGTTTCCTTGGAAAACTGTTCCAAGTCTCATCTTGAGGATATTTTCCCTGCTATCCAGAGAAAATGTTCCTTGGTTCAATTCCATCCCATTACTCCTTTTAATATCTTGTTGGGACTCATACCCTCTTCTCCTTCCTTGATGTTTACACCCTTAAATACTTCTAATCTGTCACCTCTTGCTCAGGGAAGTAAGTATTTTCTTTGCATTCAGCCTTTACCACACAGACTAACATACCCCAGCATTACAGTTCCTACGTCCTTATGAACTGTCCTACACCCCAGTTTTGTCACAATCTCTTGGAGAAACCCCTTCAATGTGCTAGACCCCCAAGAGTTCTCGATCTTTCTTTAGGGAAGTCCACGCAGCCTCATTGTCTTCTGAGACTGAACCTCTGGGGCTTCAGGACTCCTCCTTCACACACAAGCTCTCCTCAGCAAGTCCAGCTGAGACAGACTCCTGGTTAGAGACTTGTACACCCATCAGGGACTAATGCACCTCACCCAGGATGTGCAGGGACACTCAAACTGCATTCTGAAATCAGTCAACTGGAATACAGCATTGGAAGTCCTTAGGTTAGCCCAGAGAAATTGAAGTTAAAGCATAGGCCAGTCTGCTCAGCCCACAGCAGTCCACCAGCCAAGCTGTAGTGCATTCCATTTTCAGGCCCTGAGTCTCCTTGTCTTCCTTTCTAAATCAGTTCCCAGATGAGAGAGTTCAGGCTCCTTCCAGAAGCCAACTCTTAGTCCTGCACCTCCCGCCTTCCAGTCCTTTGTTCTCAAGCGAGGTTTTTTTACTCCGTTTCCCTGCTGAGAGGTGGGGAAATCCTTCTCTCCCTGGGTCATTGGTTACTAGGTGTCACTGTTCTGGTGATTGGGGCTTTTCCATTGTCTTCTCTTTTGATGTGAGTTGGCCTCAGCCTGTCCTTTTTAATGAACTGCTCAGGCCACTAGACAACACCCCAACTCCCCACAATCTCTTAGGCCTGGTCTACACTGGCGCGGGGGTCGATCTAAGATACGCAACTTCAGCTACGAGAATAGCGTAGCTGAATTCAATGTATCTTAGATCGAATTAAAATCACTTACTTCGCGTCCTCGTGGCACGGGATCGTCGGCTGCGGCTCCCCCGTCGACTTTGCTTCCGCCTCTCGCACTGCTAGAGTTCAGCAGTCGACGGAAGAGTGATCAGGGATCAATTTATCGTGTCTACGCTACACACGATAAATCGATCCCCGATAGATCGATCGCTACCCGCCAATCCGGCGGGTAGTGTAGACATACCATTAGCCTGCCCTGATAGCAAACTTAGTCCTTCCCCCTGCACTGGGTAGATATGCAAAGCAGAGGGGAAAGTGAGGTACACATAGGATTAATAAAAAAACCACAAACAATTCCCATTCATTACATGAACCTTAAAAGGCTCAATGCTTGGGCCAGATCTAGCATCCCTTTCTTCTCATACCATACACATTCCATTCTCTTAGCCATGACATTATATTCTCTAGCCTTTTCCACAGCATGGGAAAGAAATTATTTTGCTTGAGATCTGTCTCGGACAAGAAGTGCCACAGTGCTCAGTTTCACCCATGCATATCTGCTGCTGGAGCAAGTTCTTGTCATCTCTGCAATAGGTTTTCATCTTGTAACAGGTCACTGATGCGGGATGATGATGGGCCAGTTGGTTCTTTATATGGTTCAGCATCCTTAGCAATTTCCTAGGACTCTAAATTAGTATTTAAGTGGCTATATTGCTTCTAGATAGCACCTAACCACAAATCTCCTAGTAGAGAACACAAGTGAAAGCAATCACCCATAATAAGTCATGTGCTGGTGCTGAATGCCCAGGTGCATCAGATTCTTCAACCACCAGAACTGCGGTTACCCAATATTAACCACATGTCTTGACACTCATTATTCCTTTTACAGAGCTCGGTGAGTTATGTTTTTGTGCCAACTGGCCAACACCAACCTGCATGGCTATACCAGATACATGCAAAGCTGGAAACCTCATTGGTCAATAAGATCCCAGGTAAATCTCAGAGCAGGAACATGAGACCGTAACTCCTAGTTTCCAACAGAATCACTGTAGAAGTGACCTAAAGCATGAATACGTATATTTATTAGTGAACATAAATTGAATTATGCTTTGCCTTTTCCAAAAAAAGCCAATAAAACCAAGGTCTCTTCAGGGAAGGAGGGCTAGAAAGGTTAAACAAATGATGAAAGTCAAAGTCAATCCATTCTAATCAAACTTGATAAATATGTAAATTACATCAACTAAACAGTTGGCTTTGACAAATGACTCCTGTGTAATGGATTTTTCCTAGAAGTAAGGCTACAGTTCAACTGTTTCACTGTTTTCTTAAAAGCCTTACATTTCACATTAATATAAAGTGAGAGTCAGTGTTCACACTGGGGATTAGTACAAGCAACTGTAGACAGCAGGTAACTTCCTAGGAGGGTGCCATGATCTGATTTGGTGGCATTGCTTCCATCAGTATTGCCACAGTGCCTGGTGGTGTTTTATTAAATGGCTTGGCCTTAAGGAGCTGTCTGATGCCAAGAGACCTATGAAACCTAGACCTCGCCACTATGGTTTTATCTCTGGTCTTTTAAAGGTGACACTGAAGCAGCACATACAATTCAAAGTGGCAGCAGCCACTTTAGAATCTGTGGTGTCACAATAATTATAGAAATTAAAATAATGTGTAAGAAAAGTTTCAAACTTTCATACCTGCCCCCACCATCTTATCTTTGATACCTATTAAACTCTCTACATTTTTATATTAAATCCATCACCATCTAGGTACCTCCCTCCTGTCTCTGCAAACATCCCATTTCCATTGCTTCAGCTGTATATTGTCTGTTTAGATTGCAAGCTCCCCAGCACAGTGTCCTGCTGCGACGTTGCACTCCATATGCTTTATGAATGTGAATATGATGTAACTGGAATATGCTTTATGCAAAAGGTCTCTTGCAAGGTATCATAACAAAAGGTTATAAACTACTCAATAGATTGATCCTATTCGTATGAATGTATCATTCTTGTATCTGAAACTAGAAATATGAAGTATAACTCTGAGTTCTGTTGTAATTATTCAAAGTGTGGGCCATTAATGGTAGTTCAGAATCTTGATGGCTCCCATTGATTAGGACAATTGACTGTAAATGGCTCTGTTTACCTGCCTGTGTACATGTAGCCCAGCCCGTGGGTAATGAAAAATGAGGTCTTACAGTGACATGTGACCATGTCACCTGATACTGGAATCCATCTTAAATCTGGTGCTTTTCAATTTAGAAGGAGGGGTGGGGACCCAGAGAGACAAAGGATTCCCACCTTGTGCCAAAGCTATAAAAGGGGGTGGAGCAGGACAAAGAGGGTCCCAGTCATGAGAAGGCTCCTGCTTTTCATCTAAGATGCCTGCTGGAACTAACAAGGACTGTACTAAGGGAAAAGACTGGGTCCAGACTAGGAAGGAGTCTAATCTGTGAAAGAAGCTTACTGGAACATCTCCGAGGGTGAGATTTATCTGTAATCAGTTTCGTAATGTATTAGGCTTAGACTTGCGTGTTTTGTTTTATTTTGGTAACTTGCTTTGTTCTGTCTGTTATTACTTGGAAACACTTAAATCCTACTTTTTATACTTAATAAAATCACTTTTGTTTATAGATAAACCCAGAGTAAGTGATTAATACCTGGGGAAGAAAACAGCTGTGCATATTTCTCTATCAGTGTTATAGAGGGTGGACAATTTATGAGTTTACCCTGTATAAGCTTTATACAGAGTAAAATGGATTTATTTGGGGTTTGGATCCCATTGGGAGCTGGATGTCTGGGTGCTGGAGATAAGTGACCTGCTGAGCAGTTTTTGGTTAAAGTCTGCAGCTTTGGGGGTGTGGACCAGACCTGGGTCTGTGTTGCAGCAGGCTAGTGTGTCTGGCTCAACAAGACAGGGTTCTGGAGTCCCAAGCTGGCAGGGAAAATGGGCTCAGAGGTAACCTCAGCACATCAGGTGACATCAGTCTCTGTGACCGAACCCGTCACACCTGCCCTCATACTTGTACAGACAGCCTAGCACACTTTGGCCTTACTTACAGCAATTTAGTCCAGAACCTCAAACCACAGCATCAACAGGACTTGAAGTAAAATGTGTGAGCTTTTCAACTGTAGATGCCGGGATCACCACAGAAATGCCTAAACCTAAAGAAATAAAACATGATTCTACATGCTCCTTTGCCATGAGGCCTAAAGAAGAACTTGACAAATGGAGAGGCTGCTGGTGTGCTGATATTGCAGCCTTTCATGATGGCAAGAAGTGTCTCATTGTTTCCTTGTAACACCTCTCCCCAACATTGATTTGTCTGTATCCACCTGTCTTGTACTTAGTTTGTAAGCTCTCTGTGGCAGGGACTGTCTTTTTGTTCTGTGTTTGTACAGCGCTTAGCACAATAGGGTCCTGGTCCATGACTGGGACTCCTAAACGCCAAAATAACACAAATAATAAATAATAATAATATACCCCATATTCAGATGCTTTAAGACCCTTGAGGGCAGACACTAGGTCTCCTCCTTGTTCTGTACCGTGATGAGCACACTGTTGACAGTCAAACAATGGGCATATCAGTGCCAGCACTGACTGATTTTGCCGTCCACATGCAGGATTTGGTTGCTTACATTTGTTAGTATATCACTGTATCCTTAAAGACCATGTCTTTCCTATTTTACACAGGTAGGCAATGATACTACATTTAAGATCCCGAGTAAGGACTTCAGGATTTAACCCAGAGTTATGTGCAATGTTGCCTCCACCACTCATCTGGTACAAAACAAAGATGAACCAAAGACTAAAATGCTGTTTGAGAATCATTTGAAGTAAAAACAACCTTCCATGCCCAACTCTGATGAAAGGACACAAGGGTGAGAAATGGGAGGGGAGGGGGGACAGCCAGGGAAAGTTGAAAAGAAAGTAGCATGGGGCCAGAGGACTGTTTATACATCTTCTAATAAGTCTTATCAACTCTGGCTGTAGTCCTGTGTGTGTGTGTGTTTCTTTTGTTGGTACAGCATGGTGTCTTTGTAATCCTGTTCTTGCAAGCCAAAAGAATGTTAATGATGTTCACGCAAACTGGAATCCAGGAAGAGTTCCCTTTATCAAAGATTGACATATCAATCAGTTTACAGCCAACCTTGGGGTCCTTGTATAGTTTAAAATCAGCAAACACAACCCAACAGTAGATGTGTCTGTCTGTGCTAGCAACCCCACCGTGCATGGGATTTAATACCTTACCCAGTGCCTGTCATCAGACTATCACAGCGTGTTTTACAAACATAAGTTAATCCTCTCTTTATCCTTAAGAAGTAGGCAATATTAGACCCATTAAAGAGATGAATAATTGAAGCACAGAGAGGTTAAACTACTTGCCCAAGGTCAAACTGCAGAGTCATTGGTAGAACTGTGACTAAAACACATAACTGTCATATCCTTGTTCTAACCACTAGGTTACCCACTCCCTCTCTATTGTCTAATTCACTATGTTTGAAATAAACCTTACCATTGGTCCACATTGCACTCCAATAAAGAATGTTCCTTAGAATTACAAAAAAACTAATGCCAAAGGAAATTTAAAATGAAAACAGTGAAGAAAATCAACACAGGACCTGATCCTGCAGTCCTTTCTCAAGAAAAACTCCCAGTGAATTATATGGAAGTTTGGTCTAACTCAGGATAGCAGGATCAATCCTTGTGGTGACTCTCATCTAAGTTTAGACCTAAAGAAGTGCGCTGTGTAGCTCAAAATCTTGTCTCTTTAACCAACAGAAATTGGTCCAATAAAAGATATTACCTCATGCACCTTGTCTCTAACATCCCGGGAACAACACGACTACAACAATACTGCAACCTAAGTTTAGTAACTGATCTAGAAGAAACATGTGACTTATCCAATTCATTTTGTTTTTGTATTTCCGATCTGTTGACTATAATAATTTTGGATGGTGGGAAAAAAGATTACACTAATATTACAATATGGAAAGCATGGTAGAGTCAAAGGAACAATTAACTAGATTCTGAGAGACAGAGTTGTTGTAATTTAATAGCAGACATTTCCTAGGAAAAATAGGGGGAAATGAAGCTTTCATACCATTAGCTTTATTTAACAAAGTCCCTTACCGGTCCAGGATTAATACACCACTTAGTTGTAACCAGAGATCTTGTTTGAACCTGAATTCTGAACAGATTTAAATTAGCATTGAAGTTAGAGGCCAAATCATAGTTGTAGTTCAGAAGCAGAGTGCCCAAATCCCATGAAGTAAAGACATCCTCATAATATTTCCAGCTCAACCAGAAGCAGAACGGAAATCTCAAATGAAAACCTATTCTCATTCAATTCCCAGATAAGTTTGGCTTGTTCAAGAGTTTGGGATAAAGCTCTGAAATTGTGGGTATTGTTGTACACCAACATTTCTGAGAGTTACTCTCCTTTACTAGGAATGTGGTGTAGTATTGTCTAAGTATGGGACTCGGAGTCAGGAGACCTTGGTCCTTCATCTTCCACTGACTTGGTCCTTGATCTTCCACTAGGGTGACCAGATGTCCCGATTTTATAGGGACAGTCCCGATTTTTGGGTCTTTTTCTTATATAGGTTCCTATTACCCCCCACCCCCTGTCCCGATTTTTCACACTTGCTGTCTGGTCACCCTATCTTCCACTGACTGCTGTGTAACCTTAGTAAAGGCACCTTTATCTGTTTTCTCACCTGTAAAATGGGGATAATTACTTCCCTTTAAAAGCTTGCTTTGCGATCCTCGAATGAAAAATGCTTTAAAGTTCAATATACTCTTAACAACAATTAAAGGATTCTTCTGCAGTTCCAGGAACAATTCTGGAAGCATTTTCCAGTAATCCGGATCTTGGTCACTCAGTATTTTATCTACAAAAATGCAGACTTCAGTATGTATTTGTTGCTTGAATGGGTAGAAGACATGAGAGAAAGGAGAAAAATAAGGTACTCTTAAAAAAAAATCTAGCTCTTTTCTACCTATGTGGTTCTGGGTCACACTGCAATGTCATGTTGGTATGGTGATCCTTGATGCAAGTGTGTGCCCAGAGGATGCCAATATAACATTATGCACTAGATATATTGTGTTCATTTTTAATACACTACTTGCTCCTTTATTGGATAGAAAAATACAGAAGCTGAGCTGCATACAAATGGGTCAATACCTCGTGTTTACTGTTCAACATGAATTAAATCCAAATGGCTTGGCATATCTCTCTAATAAAATAGGCACCATTAATAAGATTTCATTAAATGGAGAGCTAATGTATAACAGCAGTATATCAGATATGGGAAAACAGAGACTTTCATAACAAGGCAAGGAGAAGCATTATCAAGGACCTAAGTAGAAAATCTGTCTTTCCCGATACTGGAGGAATTTATATTTGAAGAGTGTTCTTTCCTATTGAGATCTTCATTGACTTGTATAAAAATACCACTTTTAATCTCAAATCCCTACTGGCATTTTCATATAAGCACTGAAAATGCTATTGGGCTTTAGAGATTTAATTTAATGAAGGAAAAGTATTTCTATTAAAGAGTGTAATTTTTTTTTTTTTTTTTTTTTTTTTTTTTAGAAAAAAACCCCACATCATCTGAGGAGCCAGGGAAACTGGATTATTTTAAGCCCTGAAAAACAGACTAACCTGTGCCCTTTTATAACTTTTGCTCCACAAAGAAAGCTAACCAACTGAGGCAGAGCCCAGAACATGCATATAAAAAGGGACCGTGGTGCCCTGAACCAAATGCACTGAATATGCCAACCCTACGAAGGTTGTACCTAAACTCAGGGATTAAGAGAAAGGTTCTAGCCCAATCAAGTTGTTTGTGCAAAACTGATGCATCATTAGAATCCCTACTGAAGTGCCAGAGATAGTAGAGGAGCAAAAAGCATTGGCACAAAGACTTGTTACATCTCCTACATTATGGGGCAGATCCTTCATTCACTGGGGTCAACAAAGATAGGAGATGGCCCTATAGGGACCAAATTCACTACTGGAGTAAGTGAACACAACTCAACTCTATGGATTGCAACAGAGTTGCACCCACTGACATTCTGGTGAATTTCACAACTGTGACTCCCCTCCATGCTAATCCTCCTTCTTCCTATTTTACATAGGGTGAAAAACTGGCCTCAGTGGAGCTCCTAGATCTGTTAAGATATGAATGTGCACAGTGAACCTACATTTTCCTTCAAATTAAGCGAGAAAGTACACTTGACACTGGGGTATGTCTCAAAGGGGCATTGTCAAGGCTGACAAGCCCAGCATTTGACATAAAGGTACTGTTGTTGCTCTCTGTGTGGGCAAATCTAATTTTCCAGGGAGAGGGGGATATAATTCTGTGCTATTTTGTATTTAAAAAACAAAACCACCACCATCTCACAACTGAATACTTATAACAAACAACCCTACAATAACAATCCAAGTGATATGGCTCCATACAGAGTCAGTGTGTGTATAATGGGGAGGGGGTAATCTATGCAGAAATGGTTTGTTACCTTGTGCTTTCCCTATTTGTTGTGTTCACCTGTTGCATATTTCATATTTAGACAGTAAACTTTTTGAGACAGGTAACGTCTGATTGTGATATGCATGCAGTGTCCAGCAAAATAAGGCTCCTACATAATACCATAATGCTAACACAAGTAGACAACGCCACAAGAGCGCCTTCCATTTCTAAAGGAAGGTAGTGTGGCCTAGTGGCTAGGACATGGGAGCCAGAATACCTGCAGTAAAATCCCGGTCCCTCTGAAGTAAGTGACAAAACTCCCGTTGACTTGAATAGACTCAAGATTTCACCCTGAGGTTCTCTTCTGGTTCTATCACAAGTGACTGTACTGCTCTGGTCCTCCGTTTCCCCTCCCTTCCCTTTGACTATTTTGTCTATTTAGATATAAACTCTTTGGAGCAGGGACTGTCTCTCACTAGGAGTGAAATCCTGGACCCACTGACATCAAAGGCAGTTTTGCCATTCACATCACCACATCCAGATTTCACCACATCTGTAGAATTCCCAATACCATGGAGTCCTGACCTTGGTTGGGGACTCTAGAGCTTTACAAAAAAAAAAAAAAAACCACAAGAAAGGATCAACAGTGAATAAAATACATTCTGCTTGCTGTCAACCTCTGCCGGTAATCAGTGTGGATGAATCGGGAAGCTCAGTTTAGATAACCAATCAGGAGGTTATTAGCAGTAATCTAAGCATCAGGAATATGGTGAATCTGGCCCAAGATATCCTGGAGAGTGAAACACTGGAGAAAGTGTTCCATCCATGTCTTATATGCATAAAAAAGGCAATGAAAAAGACTAGCAAAGATCCTCACCAAATCTTTTGTTTATTAAAAGTATCATTATATAATTTGGTGGCCGTTTTGAAACACCTTCACATCTGAGTTTGACACATGCCCATGTAGTCCTGATTGCCTCTAGATTTTTTTTCTGTACTGGATACAAGCAAGTAGGCGTTAGACCATAATGGTATTTCATTTATGGCGGTTAGAAAAGACTTCTGAATGCAGATAGCTGCTAATCAAGTGCCAAAGTAGATGAAGCCTTAGATACCCGATTCTGACAAGCATACATTTTTAAACCTGACAGCTGTACTCACAGGTCAGCTGTCTTCATCTGAATCAGTTCACCCAATAACCATGTCCAGTTCAAGATCATGTAAAGATGGGCCTAACTAAAAAACCAAGTAACGAACATCCCCAAACTTTGGATAAAGGGGCAAACTTCGCAGCAGATCTCTATCACTATGAAGGGTCAAATCAAACCCCCTGAATTGTAGAAAAGCATGCATTCGAGTCTGAGCTCTCTGGAACAGCTCCTTAGCTGGCATAAATTGTCATAGATCCATTGAAGCCAAAGGAACTCTGACAACTTACACCAGCTGAGTATTTGCCTCTGAGTCACTGGCTCATCTCTAATGTCATACAGAATAGTGCAGAGTTAGCTAATGGCATTTCCAAGGATAAGGTGGGAGGAAAAAAGAAAACAGCCTGAGAGGAAGGCGGCAGCTAGTAGATCTTTGAGAGAAGCTGGTAACCTTAACAGGAAGCCCCTTCTCCCACTGCATTTTTATGCAAAGCTCAGTTCTGAAGGTTACCTGCTTCCCCAGTGACTTGAAACAGAAATGTTCGTAAAGTAATCTCTTGAATCTGTCTCTTCCTCTATTTACAGAGGATAAAAGTAACCATAAAATGCCACCGCTTTAGAGCAAATCTAATCTGCCCTTCCAGAAATACCAGGCCACGCAATGATTATCTCATTTTCTCTTTGACAAATGAGAAATTATTGGCTGGCGATTGTCAAAAAAAATGCATCAGCTAAATCAAAAATATGAAACACTGAGCAAAGACAATAAGAGGTTGGTACCGCTGACTGGTGACCTGTTCCTCACAGTTAGTGACACAGAAAAAGCTGTCGTATTCTTTATGCTGGTTATATGACCCTTTCTCCTCTCCACTTTCAGTTTCAACCATGGGAAAAAGCTATTGCTGTTGTCAATGTTCAGTGGCCACCCAAGGACTGAGCGTGAAAGAGCGTGCAAGGCAAAGCCTGGTGCAACTCAAGAGAGGAATAACTTGTGCAACCCATGCAAGAGGAAAGACTGAAACAGAGACATTTTCTATTCCAACCTTGAAAATATCAAGGAGTAGGAGGGAAAAAATTCCACAGAAAAATCAGAATGGTAGAGGACTCATTCAAAACATGATGAGAAATAACTGTATACTTCCAAGAGGGAAAGGACAAGGACAAGACAGCACTAAGGAGTAACCTGCCACCAAATCGAGAATGGAGCCAGGGGATTACGTCCCAAACACACGGTGAGTCCTGCCCAAGCACATACTGATCTATGGTATCTGGTATCAGAGACCTGAGGTTTGTGTCCATTTTACGCCTTGGCATCACTGTCCTGCCATATGATTGAATTGTGGTCCACTCCTAGCACACTGGAAGCAGCTGCATTGTTATTGTCTCCCTACTGTGCACTGACAACTGTGGCCCTACTCCTCAAGCAGATGACATAAGGAATCCTGGGTCTGATGGCACTGAGCCCATGCCTGGGAGGGTGCAGAATACGAAGGGGTCCTCAGCCTGCATGAAGGGGGTTAGCATCTCTTCTTCTCCTGCCCAGGGAATGGTGATGCTTCCCCATCCCTGCCTCCCCACCATGTCTGTGTTTTGTATACACCATTCTGGTGCATGCTTAGTGTGGATGCACCATCCTGATTCTGCCTTACCAAGTTTTCTAGCATGGATGTAGCAAACAGAGTGACCTGGAATCAGGCCTAGCAATAGTTCTCAAAAATAACTTTAGGTAGCTGTAATGTGGTCCGCAATCCATTCCATGATTAGTCCAAACTGGATCTTAGGGAGCCTCTATGTAGGGATGTTAGTCAGCACAAGTTGTGCTTAGTTGATTCAGGAAGTGAAAATCAAGGGTGAACTATAGTGTCTCTCCTCTATGTCTAGCAGCCTGTGTAAAGAATCCCCTTTACATTCATTACAACTGATTCCTGTCTTTTCTCCACCATGAGGGACTCTTCAGAACATAGTTTGTTACACCAGTGTCGATGGGGAGCTGCAGAATGGGGAATTGAATATCTTAGCTTGATTTAGAGGTGCAATGCACTTGTTCAGGATAGACGAAAATATTTGTTATTACTCTCACTAATGAGACCCATGAGTAATACAGTAATATCCAGCAATGCTTTGCACTTACATTATACCACCTGTCTGTCAAGGATCTGAAAGCAAAAAATTAAACGTCGCAATCTCAACCCCATAAAATGAGTATTATTATACTTTATACAGCCAGACGCAGACGCAGTCATCGACTGAAGGGCACACACTCGACACTGGGAATAGAACCCGGGTGTCATCGATATCAGTTCTCTGCTCTACTAAAGCCCGTGCCCTTCTCAATTAGGGAGATGACAGCGCCATATACACATCATGCTTAAGGCAAACATTTGTCTGAGTTCTTCATCTCCTCCTACCATTAGCTGCACCATTTTTATTTGAACACCTCTTTTTTTTTTTCAGATTTTTCTGCAAAATTCAAATGAACCGTGAACAAGAGCATGAGAGGTTTATTGAGCCATCGCAGCCTAACACTACCCACATTACTGCATGATTTGAATACCTAAGTGGCCCGAATGCTCTAACATTCAATTAATGAATTCTAGAGATTCTGAGGGGGGGGGGGAAGTGGAGGAGGGGAGGGGAGAAGAGGAAAAAAGAATTACACAAGATGTTGGCTTCGGCACTGCATTATCCTGGGTGTCTCACTCTGATGAAGGTTAATGAGGAAAGTTCAAATGCTGGGACATAATTAAATAGCAATAATTAAAGCAGCTGACTGCTATAAGCAGCAAACTGAAATAAAAAATAATTCTTTTTAACGTAATCTGTCATTGCTAAAATATTAGTATTTCAGATTTGTATCATGTTTTCCGTTTTTCAAAGCACGATGCAAACACTAATTAATTAATTAGTATAAAATACCTTTCATCTTGCTTGCCCTGCCCCTTTGGATCTGTTTGTATATTTCTGGGCATCAGTGTCAACATTAACAGAATCCCCCTTGTAACACCGTTCTATGATGAGAGACCAAGCAACACATAACAGATGTGTAGTCACATTATAGTCATGCATGATTCGAGGGCGCTCAGATACTACGGTGATGAACACAGTACAAGAACCTCTATAGAATAAAATCCTAATGCATCTGGTGTTCACAGAATATTACATCTTTTAACATAATGGGCTTGAACCACAGAAGTTAAATCTGGGTTTGGAACTTGGGGTGTTCAGAACCCAGATTTGGGGTCAGCCCATTGTAAAGATGTGGACAATGTGCAAAATTTGGATCTAGATCTGGGTTCTGATTTAAAGCAACCTGAGTGCTGGAGGTGTTTGAAACTGGGGAGAGTTGGTTTGGACTCATCTCAAATGTAAATGGACTGTCTTGCACAGTTGTATCGAGCAAGTAAGTTGAGAGGAAAGCACTGTTTATGTATGTTTTAGAATGAATTTGTGGCTTACTTGACATACATGTTCTGTTCATGACATCAAATCCTCACACTGGTTTGAAAATTACACTGATTTGCTGAACAATTAAGAAGAACTCAGTATTATCAACAGTAGAGGAGTTAGTGTGTCATATGCATGCATTTTGCTGAAAAGTCTAAATCTTGGTCTACACTGAAAAGTTATATTGGCATAGCTATGGGTATTAAAAAAAAAAAAAAAAACCACATTCCTGACCGGTACAGTTATCCTGACAAAAACCCCAGTGTATCTGTGTTAATGGAAGAGTGCTCCTGGCAACGTAGCTAATGTCATTCGGGAAGGCAGTGTTTCTACACTGACAGAACAAGTCCTTCTTGAAGTATAGAATGCATCTACTCTAGGGCGCCATGCCGAGATAGGTAAATCGGTATAGTCTCTGTAGGCTAGACATACCCGATGTTTGGTTTAACACATAAATGAATGATTGGCCCATTCCCACATCAAAGAAGGGTGCACATATCCTTGGCAAAGACAGCATTAGTGTGTATTTGTATTCTGCTGACAGAAACACACACCCCACACACACAGCTGTCCTTCCATCTGCCAGACAGATTATTTCTTCTAGCAGCCAGAAGAGAGTTGAGCATGCCAGGTGTCATTGCCAGTACAGAGGTCATGTATGCATAAATATCTCCACCTCAATTTCTCACCCTCATGCCCCAAAGATCCTCTTGGGGTTTTGTGAAGGAATTCCAGATTGCAGCAGGTAATTTCCAGTTTGCACTCCATACTAGCCATATGTTTTATGGTTGGTGACTGTGCCTAGCTCCTGGCCAACATTTGCCCTAAAGTACAGAGAGCCAGCTGGTGAATTCCTTATTGTATCTGGAACTCAAGAGTCACATGCCCCTTCTTTCTGAAATGTAACAAATCCATAAGCACTCAGGCCTTCCTGGTCATCACTACATTGCACACAAAGATCATTCCGAATATTACAGTGGGAACAGGACTCAGATTCCCCCCTCCAAAGGAACAGAGTGCTACCACTTAAGCTAAAGGCGAATCTCCTTTAGCTGTTAGAATTATAGGGTCTAAGACAGATAGTCGAGCAATACCAATTCCGTTTACCTAGTTCACTGCACTATTCAGAGTATTTAGTTATGTTTTGATTCTACACCTTAGACATAGTGGGGTTTAGTTTGTTTTGAGAGGGATACACCTCAAGGAGCTTAAATGCGTAGTAAGCTTGACTCTCTCACCAATAGAAGTTGGTCCAGCAAAAGATATGGTCTCTTTTGTCTCTTTAGTATCTACGTAAACAGAGCAAGGGAAGGGCTAACAGGCAAGACAGACAGACAACTGTCAAGCTGTGAAAAGGCTGAAGGAAAAGGGAAGCAGTATCTGGATCTCTTCTAACATTTTTTTATTCTTCTGCTTGGGGTGTTATTTCTTTAAGTTGAACCTTATGTATTGGTCACAGGGTTCAAATCAGAATGGAGAGGAGCCTTTAAATATTCTCTGTGCATGCAAGTGCAGCTGTAGACACCAACGATCCATAAGATTGCAGCTTCTCTCCTGCATACCAAATACTGAAAGGCAATTGATTAGCTTTGGCTAAAGTAGCACTAGTGAAAACAATGCCATGTTAAATCTAAGCAGATTTTTAAAAAAAAAACACTTATTTGGCTTGAGCATCACAGGTAACGAAGGTGAGACATAGGCTCCTGTTCATTAATATAATACATCTCGATGACATGTGTTTTCCACAGACTTCATTCTTAACAAGGATGAGGGATTTACCCAACATAAAAACATCTATGGATTTTTCAGACTCTAGATTTATTCCCCGAGAGCACAAGAGTAACTTGCTAATATACCCCTAAAAGCAATAAAGCTGGTTGAAGTAGAGGACAGATGATTCCCCTGCATGGATAAAAACACACTCATTCAGGGAAGGAAAACTGGAATATCTTTTAAAGAATAAATATAAGATGACCCTCTAAACAAGCTCACCACTTGATAGTTCACCTCAATCCTGACCAATGGCTCCCCACTAAATACCGCTAGAGGTTCCACCAATGTAATATCTTAATACCAACATAGTATCTTACTATCAACATAAAGTGGGAGGATCGTCGCACTAATGTCAGTGTCCTCACAGAGGCCAACATTTTCAGTGTTTGAGGCCCTGCTTATCCAGCACCAGCTGAGGTGGAGCGGGCACTGTGTGGGCGCATGCCTGATGTACACTTACCAAAACAACTGCCATACACCCAACTGACCAAAGGAGAAAGGAAATGGGGAGGCCAAGAAAACCGCTTTAAAGACACCCTTAAGATAAACATCAAGAGATGTGGCATTGACACCACACAGTGGGAGACAGTAGCCCAGGATAGGGATAACTGGAGAAGCCTTGTCAGAGAGGCAGTGTTCACTTTTGAGGAAAATCGCCTTGCCCTGGTCGCAGAAAAACACAAGAAAAGAAAGGCAACCGTCATGCAGCAATCATGGCCCAACCCTGTCTTCCAACACTGCCTGCAAATGTCTGCCAGCAAGCCTGTGGCTCAAGGATTGGACTCCTCAGTCACCAAAGGACCCATGAAAAATAAAACCCATGAAAGAGATCATCCTCGACCTAGAGGGATCACAGACGATCTTAATACCAGTATGCCCAGTGTTCTGAATGTGCCGACAGTCAACTTAGCCAAAAGTTGGGGTGTTTTTTGTGAAATACGCAGAGTAGGTTGAGAGCCCATCCAGCTTTTTTTCCCCACTCATGATTCATGCTAGGATTTGAAGGTAGATTTACGGAGGTGAAAAGTTAGTGCAATAATCCACTGAACCCACTTGAACTGTTTCTTCAGTCATTTTATCCAATTCATGCACTGAAATGGTGAGAAAACCCTATTGAGAATTTAAGGCAAATGAATTGAAAAATACCTCCGTGCTTATCCCCATTACTAATGTGTGATAACCTTGCAGAGTATTGACCTACAGGGATCTGGTTAACAAATGACTGGTAGCTGAGCTTTTGACAGTAGAAATATTGCTCTTACATAAGTTTCCCCCATATAAGCTAAAAGATGCTTCTGCCTTTCTCCTGCCTTCAACTGTCTTAAATTTGATACAAGAGTTTGACTGAAGTTTCAAACTAGGCAAAATGTGATGCATTCATGTTTGCAAGAGTTCTACAATTTCAGACTCAGCAGACAGGCACATTATCACAGCTGGAGAAATCAGTCAGCAAAGAGACACGAGCAAGTTGCTTATTAGTGACAGTATCTGGATGGTCAAGAAGAGCCCTTGTTCTCGAGACGGGTGCCAGGGCAGAAGAATTGATATAGATACGTGATAAAGCTACAAGACAAGTAGAGTGAATCCATATGCTCATCCCCATATGCTAGCTATGAAGACCTCCAACTCCAAGCACAGGCAAGTAGGTTTGATTCAGGCTCTGCAACTTCCAAAATTTGCAGCATTTAGTCGCCAGCACCAGGACCTTCAGTTTGCTGAGTTTACCTGGAAAAATCACATTTTATCTCTCAATAGTTTCCAGTTAGCTCTCTGCTGGTTCTACTTCTGGCTTGCACAGGAGCAGTGATGGTGAAGAATGGATTCCACTCCTGAACGGAAGAAAGGATTCTGCTGCAAAAATGTAATTTAAAGGGGAAAACCTTCCAGAGAGATTGTAATAAACCAGAGACTTCACAGTTGTCACCGTGCTGCACACTATGGCCACTGGGAACATCACAGCAGGAGTGGGAATAAAATTCAGACCCTCCTGTTCTAAAAGCACAGTGTTGATCTAAAAAAAAAGAGAACCTTGTTTAGCTGTTACATGTATAAGGTCTAAGGCACCAAGTTAAACAGTTCGCATTTCATCTACCAGAGGGCAATCATACCTGTGTTAACTCACTATAGTATTTTCACTTGCTACAGAGTAAAATGCAGGCACCTATTCAGAAACACCTTGATCTTATGATACACTGCCTTTAAGGTTTTGTTATTGGATACCATTATACTGTGTAAATGGCGAAGAGCCATTAGCAGACACAGTTATCAATGTGATGCTATTTCATTGTAAAATCACCTCAACGATTAGTTAGTGAACTTGTACATCAGTAGCCAAAGTATCAATATAAAATGGACCTTCGCCCTCCTGAAAGCCTACTGCTCATTCTAGATAGAAGCCTTTAATAAAAAAAAGTGTAAGATTCTAGTCAATCTGGCCTCAAGCTCCTTTAAACGAGTACAGGATGCAAAGCCTCTAATGCTGGCCCCTTATAATCGAACCCTAAAATCTAATCAATTTGTGCCCTCAAGGTGGCTGATAAAGACGGAGGGAAATGATCTTTTGGCATCAAAGAATTCTTGGAATTGCCCCTTCACACATTCAAATATGAATATGCATAAGATGCTAGATCATTCTCAGACCTCTCTCTGTCCCACCGCCTCCTCATTAGTTCCTACTTGCATAAAGGCAGAACAGTACAATGATTCAATCAAGCTCTGCTCCAACAAAAATGAAGATCTTCTATTCTACCAAGTGAAATAATTTGTTCATGGTAGGAGATGGGGACAGGTGAGGAGCAGAGGAAGGCCAGGGGGGAAGTGGTAATAAATTAGTGTAGATTGGGAACAGTAAACATATGGGTTGGGCTCAAATGGATAGCTGGAGCAATAATTGTGGATAGTTTGCAATTAAAAAGAAAGAAAAGAACTTTAAATAACTGGGGAGAGAGAGAGAATCAGGGTTGGTTTTTCATTTTCTTTTTGATCAAACCAACAATGTCATTATTTTTATTGCGGTCATACCTAGAGGTCTTAGTCATGGACCAACACCCCATTGTGCTAGATGTTTTACCAACAGACGGTCACTGCCACAAAGGATTTAAATTCTAAGTATTATGTGCCTATTGCCTATCTTGCTTTTATATAGATTCTTTTCTCCAGCCCTTCATCTGTTTTCCTCTTTTTCAGATTTCAAATAGAGTTGGTAAGAATTTTTTCATTCAATGAAATGATTTGTCTTAGAAAATGTTGATTCATCGAAACCAAAACTTTTTGCGGGAATGTCCCAGTTTCAACAAAACTTTCCTCGGGAAACGTTTCTCGGGTCCAGGATGGAATTGCTGCTCAAAACCAGAGTGAGAACAAGACCATACTCAGGATAGACCAGTGGTCAGGGAATTTACCTGGGATACAAAAGACTCAGGTTCAAGCTCCTGCCCTGATTTGTTCAGACCAGGGGCTCGAACATGGCTCTTCCACTTCCCGGCTGAGTGCCCTCATCACCAGGGTATTGGCTGTTATGGGGTGTGGCACTCTGTCTAGCATAAGACTTCAAAAAGTCTTAGTTTTGCCCTGTAATCGTGCCTCTGTGGGTCACAACTGAGAATACCAAATTCAGGACAAACTGCTGAGGCGGATGGACACACCCCAAAACTGGAGGTTATTCTCCCATGAGATATACCAAACCAGCAACAAAAGTAAACATCTGTTTCACCACACTGGCTAACAAGAAGTCATAAAAGCAGTTTCCTTAGGCATTCCAGTCTTTGTATCACCACCAAAAACACTAGACTTAGAGATGAGTGGTTCTTTAAAACCAATCTCCTCAAATAAAAGGTTCTTCTGATCCCAAAGGACCAGCCACACACCCACGTCGAAATACAACTCAGATCTTACCCCAAAATCACGCTGCTGCCAATCCTTTAGTATCTAAAATCTAAAGGTTTATTCAGAAAAAGAAAGGAAGAAAGGTGAGAGTTAAAATTGGTTAAAGGGATCAAATACATACAATAATTGCAAAGTTCTTGGTTCAGGCTTGTAGCGCTGATGGAATAAACTGCTGGCTTGATAAGTCTCTGGTTGTTTCCAAATCATTGGAAGGATCTCAGTCCCTTGGTTAGAATGTTCCCATTAACATAAGTCCATAGTCCAGAGGTTTGAGCAGGAGAGAGGCAAAATGGAGGTGTTTCCAAGACCTTTTATTTCTTCTGCCATGTGGCGGGAAACCCATTGTTCTTACTATGGAAAATTACAGTAACAAGATGGTGTTTGGAGTCACATGGACAAGTCACATGTCCATACATGATTTCACCTAGTCACAGCAGGAAATCATTAGCTATATCTCAAACAGTACGTTCACAGGAAAGTCCCTTCAGGGTAGGTGGGTGTTTTCCATTGTGAGTTAAATGTTCTTCTGATGGCCCACTCTATTTGAATAGTCCTTCCAAGATGTGCTGGCTAACTACCTTGTGGGCATTATCCCAGGAGCAAAAATGTTCCTGTCTAGTAAGATCTTTACTAAGAAGACATAGTGGGCTTGTCTACACAATCATTAGTCTGCATTGGATGAGCATAATTCTAGCGTGCTACATACTAACAGGCCCTGTGGAGACCATACTGGTGCGCACAAAATTCCCTAGTTCCCTTAACACAGTCCTGTTTAAAGCAATGCTCCCCAGCAGCATCCACACAGAGCCAATTTGTACACAGCACAATAGTGAGCGCTAGAATGTACGTCCCTCTAGTGCAGTGGTTCCCAAACTTGTTCCGCCGCTTGTGCAGGGAAAGCCCGTGGCGGGCCGGGCCAGTTGTGTACCTGCCGCGTCCGCAGGTTCGGCCGATCGCGGTTCCCAGTGGCCACAGTTCACTGCTCCAGGCCAATGGGAGCTGCTGGAAGCGGCACGGGCTGAGGGACGTACTGGCCGCCTGGAGCAGCGAACCACGGCCAGTGGGAGCCGCGATCGGTCGAACCTGCGGACACAGCAGGTACACAAACCGACCCGGCCCGCCAGGGGCTTTCCCTGCACTAGCGGCAGAACAAGTTTGGGAACCATTGAACTAGTGCAGACTAATGCATCATATAGGCAAGCCCACTGTGTAAGTACAACCACAGAGTTTTTATCCTTTATTGTTTAAGCTACACAGAGTAAGAGAATTCTGGTATGTTTTTTTAAACACTTTGAAAAGCCAACATTCTAATTTCTGCTCTCTTTCTTTTGCCAAACGAATAATACTCAGTTTCTACAAACACAGAACACAATGAATTTCCATCACTGCTGCTTTTTCTTAATTCAAAAATAAATACATGAAATTAAAAACTATTGACCAAAGGGTTTTTGTTTGTGTTTTGCAGTGGAGAGGATTGTTATTTCATAGCATGTATACAGTGGTAGCACCAAGAGGCCAGTTAGGCGGGGGCCCAATTGTCCTAGGTGCTGGATAAATCTATAGAAAATGGCAGCCCTTGTCCAAAAGAGCTTACAGTCAAGAAGACCAGGCCAACTAGTAGGCCAAGGTGGAGGGGAGGGGAATGGAGGAAAGAGGGTAGCAAATATTCCAGGATGTGTGCAATTCTGCACCAATCACGGGCAGTAATCTCAACTCATCACCTGCCCAGCTGTTCCATATAAACAAGGTTTTCCTAAAACTAAAGCCATTTCTCTTTTATGAAGGACAACGCCAACATTTCTTCCAAAGCTTTAATTCTGAAGGCTAGAAGAGGAAGGGTTCTAAGATGAAATTTGACCAAAGCGCTTTCAGGCTACGGAATGTAACCGTATCTCACACACTGGAAGAGATGGAGGGTAAAGGGATAAAGAGCACGCTTTTGCAGACTTTCACGTCTAACTGCAATGAGACACATCCTCAGCTGGTGTAAATTGGTAGAGCTCCATTGAATTCCAGGGAGTTATGCCCATTTGCAGCATGCTGGGATCTAGCCCAATAGAGTGACGTACATTCTTTGTACATGTTCCTGCTAACATCTTAGTACTTGCCTGAAGGCTGTAGGAAGAGAATGTCCCATCAAGAAAGCACCATACTAAAATTCCCAACTGATGCGTGTTTTACCTGAGGTACTTCCCTCCTCCATTCCTCCTGCAATGTATTTAATGTGCTTAAGAAGCAGCACAATATTAATACAATATTCCAGTGACCCACTTATCTACACCTAATAGTCTCTCCACCTCCCTCACTCCCCTGAGTATGAAGACAAATTATATATGGTTTTAAAATTCATTCTTTGGGTAATACAGCATATCAGTTATTGCATGCATTACAATGCTGTACTCTGGAGGCATAATCTTCTGCTGTATCCCTGTCCTTATTTTCTTATTTATTAGGCCCAACTATATTTACAATCTCTCTGTATTCTAATATCTGACCCTTGGCCTTGAGGTATGACCTCTGATTCCCTGTATTATCAGAGGATTGTCAGTTTCCTGTGGCTTTTATGGTTAGATTGATTAAGCATGGAGAAGGACGGCTGTTCTGAACTAATGTATGTCGTAATCATTTAAACAGCTGAGGTAGCCATTTTTGTCTTAAGCATTTCTTACTATGATCATTGAAACAACAACAACAACAACAACATACCTATGCACATAATATAAAGAAAGGAATAAACAACACACAATGGTCGCCCTTTAACCATTTACCAATAACAGGGGGTGGGGGTTATGCCATGTTTTTTCCTTATACTTCAGAAAGAAAGTACTGGTGACCCTAATCTCTCATGTACCACTGTATGGTCAAACACTTTCTTCTTATACACTGGTTTTCACACAAGGCTCTCAAATTACTTTTCAAACACTGATGAATTCCTACCTGCGAGACAAGCATTATTATATCCATTGGAGGGGGGGAAAAGATGTTCAATGGTTTATCCAAAAGGGCACACAGTGAATGAGCAGCGGATCTGAAAACTGAAGCCAGGAATTTTGGCTCTCAACCTGTGCCCTGTCCCCTAGAACCTCACTCCCCACTCTGTTGCGTAGATGCAGCAAATGCCATTGAAAAGACAGCATTTGCCAACAGCTACCAACATATATGAGGCCTTCATTTAAAATAAGAAATCATTTTGATAACTGTGTGGCATATAATGACTTTCAATGTTAGCCAGTGTATTGTGCATAACCTCACAGTTAAACAATATGTGAATGAAAACTCAAGACACGTGGTAAACATTTCTGGATTTTCTTTGCTGTCCAAGCAAACTCCTGTACTCATGAGCTATCGCTGCCAGTTGAGAAATAATTAAGTATCCTATTGCTTCATCTGAAACTTGAAAAGCTTTGTAATATTATGTAGGTACATTTAAGAACACCTCTAACTCCCACAATTAGAGCGGGTCAAAAATTTCTCTGTTGAAAATAATTTATGGCGAAAAATGAGATTTTCATTAAATGGATTTTTGTGAGAGTTTCCAAGTTCCAAAACCCCAAAACCAAAAGGAAAAAAAAAACGGTTCTGGGGTTTTCAATGAATTAAAAAAAATAAGTAAAAAATGTATTAAAAAAGAAAACATTTCATTTTCTTAACATTTTTTCGCAGGACCTAACATTTTTTGACCAGCTCTACCAACTAACATACAGTCCCTTCCTGTACTCAGACAAGCACTTAAAAAAGAAACACACACACACTTCAAATCACAATCAGCAGAAATCCCGAATAGAGGTAGCACTGGGGACGGTTTCATGTCACAGTGCCAAAGTTTGTTTCAGAGCCTGTCATGCATGCCCTAGCATACCTCCTTAAAGAGGATCTACAAAGGAAAAATAATGTATTTATTTTTTAAATCTTGCTCATTTGTGTTCCCTTAAGGTGTATAAAGACGGCCTCAAACATTTCAGTGCTTTTCCTCTTACATTATGTTAGGAATATCATCAGTTCCTCATTTCTCTCTTTTTGATGGAGAACCTTAGCAAGATCTTTAAAGAGCCT
The DNA here is from genome assembly GCF_013100865.1 of Trachemys scripta elegans. Lineage (NCBI taxonomy): Eukaryota > Metazoa > Chordata > Testudines > Emydidae > Trachemys > Trachemys scripta. The sequence continues at coordinate 101,122,172 of NC_048305.1, read as the reverse complement.
CCATAGCAATGTCATTCCAGGAGGTCATTTGAGCTTTAGCTCTCCCTCCCATAGCTGATGGGGCAGGATAATCATCCTTAGATGGAAATATATGTGCCCCTAGTCTCCCATGCTCCAGAGGCGTTACTGTTGTTGGGGGGAAGACAGTGCTACTGACGTTGATAGCAAAATTTTCATTGGACTTTCAATACAGTTTGATTGGACTGATCCCTGATCAACAGGAATTTGACCTGAGTAAGAACTTCAGGACTAGGCCCTTGAAAAATATTGAGCATTAACATCTAGTTATCAAACGGGTTGCAATATACAAAGGAATTCAGTATTTTATGCATGATACCTATGAAACGCTACAGTTATCTAGAAGCTATTGTGTTTAAGACTTTTAAAAAGCATAGTAACTTTTAACTTTTACTTAGTAACCATTTTAAAATCCGCACTGAAATATGCAATTTAGGTTCTAATGATCTACTTGTGTGTGTAAATATCTGGCAGATATTGGCAGAGCTCCTTCATAAACATGTAAAAATATTTAATATTGTCATAGAAGGCAATCAAGAACATTAAATTATGTTTAACAAAATGCTGTTAAACTAGAAAACTAAACATGAGTAATGAACACATTAAAATCAGAGTTAAACCAAATTTTTTTTTTAAATCTAAATAGAAATTTCCTTTGTTTAGTATATGCAAAAATATAAGTTAATGGAAATATGCACAATTATAATTAGATTGGTGGTGTGAAATTCATACAGCGGATTTGAACATTGTACATTGTTAAATAATTGAACTCCTTCATAATTTTTCATTTCAGTATTATGCACCTCTAGGCCGTTCACCCTCCTGTACCTGAAATCTTTCTCCTATTATCCAGAAGCCTGGGGCGACCAAATACTCAATACAGTTACTACTCAAAGTGACGTGATCATATTGTCTTCTCGTTCTCTCCACTCCCTCAACCCAATCCCATATTAATTATCTCTTCCTATTGTTCTTACCTTAATTTAGCCCCTGAGCCTCCAAACATTTACTTCTGAATTTAGGCCCAGATCATTAAGAGGCATTTAGGAGCTTAACTCCCATTGATTTCAAAGGGAGTTAGATGCCTACATACCTTTGAGGGGTTTTGGTCACAGTGCTTACTTTTGCAAAGTATTTGAAAGATCCTGCCCTGGGAATTTAAGCTCTTCCAGGCGGGTGCTCAGTCTTTGTTTGTTTTGTAAAGCCCCATGTAGATTTCTGTGCTGCTACGGCAGTAATAAATGATCAAGATGCACACATAGTGAATCTGACTGACCACGTGCTTTTCTTGCTGCAACCCTTACCCATCCCTCCCTATTGTTACTCTAGCTCACGTTAGCATGTCTAAAATTAGATGGACAGCTCTTCGAAGCAGGGCCCACATCATGTATTAAGTGCTTTACAGAACAAAGACATCTTGGGCTCTCTATAAATAATCAGAAATTAAGATTAAATTACATCCTGCCCATCACACAAGATGCTAACCTGGCTGCACTGATTGATTGCCATATCCAACCTGAGTCAGAAACCGGATTTGTTGGTTTCTTTGAAAAATGCTATCCAGTGCCACTAAGTATGGGTGATTTCCCTGTCCAATGTGCTGTTTAGCTAGACTTTTCCTCAGCATTGCGCAAGAGCTGGTAGTTCACCCTGCCCCTTGGAGTGATGCTAATTGCCCTCTCTTCAGTGAGCAGTGTGGAGAACAACTGATAATGGCATCCATAAGGAAAGGGAGGTAGTTGGCAGGGCAAATCTGTTGTTCCGACTCAATTTGGACTCCACTGATCCAGGATTTTGACCTAAGATCACCATCTTCTTCCAAAGGAAAGTGATACACAAAAGGGAGCCTTCCTTTTATCCTGGCCTTATGATAAACTGAGAAATAAAACCAGTAATCTGCTCTCTCAACTCCAGCATGTAGCATCATCATAACTTTGGTTGGCGATAATCATTTTCTTGTTGGACAAACAAACATATTTGAAAACTAGTTTGCCCTTGATCAAGTCACCTTTTACAAGAGTCTTCTAAGTCACATCTACTTATGTCACTGCTAATAGAGCTTACTGCAGGCCTTATCTGTTCAGATATTAAGAACACTTTCTTTTAAAAATTCATGTTGTCAACTGAGAGAAAAAAGACCTTCCAATTCTAAAGGTGAAGTCTAGGCATCAAAGAGTCAAGTTGTCTTAGTTCTATTCCTGGATCTGCCCCAATTATGGACCCAGTACAACATTCCATCACATGGTGTTTTGGGTGCTCAAGGAATGCAAAATTTGGCCCGTTGCTGGTACCTTGCACATTACTAGGGCCAGATTTTAAAAGGCATTTAGTCATCTCAAGATGCAGATAGGTGCTTTTGAAAATCCCACTAGGCACATATCTCCATCTTTAGGCACGTAAATACCTTTGAAAATGTGACCGTATATTCCCAATCCTATGAACACTTAAACACGTGCTTTAACTTGAAAACATATGGCTAGTCCCATTAACTTGAATGGGGCTGAGCATATACTCATAGTTAAGCGTGTGTGTTTGCGCTACCCGGGCCTTAGCTTTACTATGTCCATTTTACCTGTCTGCAAAGTGGATTTAATACTTTCTACCTCACTAGGATGGTGTTAAACTAATATTGGGGTTGTAAAGATTTTATTTAGACTGCAGATCAAATTAGACTGGAAGGCCTTCAGAGCAGGGACTGTATCTTATGTATGTACAGCACCTTGCATAATGAGGTCCTGATCTTGATTGGGGCCTGTAGCTGCTGCTGGAATATACATAAAAAAATAATAATGATGCTGCTGCAGGTGATGAATTTTGAGAGCCTCAGATGAAAAAGTTCAATGGTAATGGCAATTCTCATGTAGGTAATTATGCTCTTACTCCCAAAAAACTGCCCTGTAAATTAAAATTGAATTAGTATTCTTCACTTCCCATCCTAACGTGCAGTTTACTGTGTGCTACTTAGCAGCTGCTATGTTCCAACCCAGAGGCACCTGTGTTTCAGTAGTGGATGAAGTGATTCCTATATCCCCTCTCCAAGGCAGTGATCCAAAGCCCAATGGAGTCTTTCCCTTGACTTTAGTGGGTTTTGGAGCAGGCTACAAGTCATACCTATATTGATAGAAGTTGAGCACAGATCTAGTGCAGAATATGCAACAGACCTATAAAATAGATCAGATAGGAGCATTTTGCCCAGTGCTTTAGGACTTTACAGAATGAAAGATGCTATATAGATATAAGACAAAAGTTAGTCTAATACCTAAAAATCATATTGACATTGTGAAACTGTAACAGGGTGCTGGCTAGGAGAAACAAACCAGGCCCCTATTAGCCCTGTTCTAGAGGAAGCAGGGTATTAGTTGGGCTGGCTGAAGGGCCATGCCCTAATTACCAGAGTGGATCCACCTGCAGGCCTGGGTAGCCAGCCTGCCCTATAAAGCTGGCTAAGAGACAGGAAGCAGAGGGAGACAGGAAAGGGAGAAGCGAGGGCTCTAGATCCCAGTTGGCTGGGAAGCTAGTAGTCTCCCAGAGTGTTGGTCCCTGTAAATATCTGTAAATAATAAGTGGTGGGAACGGACACAAACAATAAAAGGACACGGGTGCTGCACTTCAGTTGGTCTCTGACTGCATTTGTGGAGGGGCCAGGAGCAGGCACTGCTACAGAAACACATCTTGGAAAGAGAGGTGATGGATAAACAGTTGGAGGTCAATTCATGAGAACTGACATCACCCACAGAGTTGCTGTCAAGTGCTCACTAGAGAAACGAGTGTAAACAGTCCGATTCATCCTTCAAAGTTCAATAATAATTAAAAAGAAATTCTGCATGGGTTGGAATGATGATTCCTCTTCACTTGAAACTGGAAGTGCTTATTTCTGTGGGAAATATAACGTTTACTGGATTCTCTGGGGCTGAAATATCTTATTTTAAATCAAAACTCTTGGCAATATTATAAAACCTAAAATCAGTTGGTGTCTCAAGATTCTGTCAGCCCCAGGGTTGGCAACTGATTTTTTTCAGCTTCAGGAACTGATCAAGGCTAGAATGTATTCAAGGCAATACGTGAGAGCCAAACCTATTTTCTTCATTGTGTCTAGAAAGGAGTCAGAGGGACAGCAAACAGGGGACTGCAGGAGGAGAGGAATTTCTGAGTGTTAACCCTAAATGAGGCTTCTTACACTCAAGGCAAACTTTCCATCTTGCCCTAGCTGGACATCCAGAGCTGCACAACCACAACACCTCCTTCCCCAGACAGCTCCACTGACTCCTTTTTCACTTCAGGATCCAGTTGGAAATGGTCCCATTTGGAATCACTTCCAACTAACCTCACAGACCAGGGCCTAATTCTCCATTGCCCTGCACTTTTGTTTAGTCTTTTGCACCAGTACAAAGCAAATGTAAATCACCACCAGTCTGACTCGGTAGCATGTATGTCCACTAGGCAGTGGTGCAAATAGCTACATAAGATGCAGAGCAATGGAGAACCCAGCCTCATCAGCAGAGAATTTGGACCAGTGTTTGCTATCCCTAAAGATTAAGTCTCTCCCAAGAGCAAGGTTCCCTGACTTCACACACTCATGCACCATGATCTTTCGTTACCATTTGTTATGCCATCTGCAGTAGTGCCCTCTTCAAATGCTCAAATACCATGAGTTATGCCCCTAAATATCATTGGATAGGCCTAAAAAAAAAAATCACAAGATTTTTTTAAGAAGATTGATAATTTTATATGCCTTCTACTTTCTGAACCTGCAGTGTGCACTTAGGTCACATTTTCAAGCTTTTCTATGCAACTATGAGGACCAGAATCTCCCTTTTTAAAGAAAGTGAAAGGTGAAATCCTCTTTGTAATCACTTGATTCCAAGTGCTGCAGCTTTAAATGAAACAAATATCATGAGATCATGAAAAAACCCACAAAAGTTGACAACGCCAGGTCTGAATAATTCAGGTTGTAGAAAGCTCCTTGGAGCAGAGACCTTGTCTTCTTAACTGTCTGTAAAGTGTCATGCAGACCTATGACTCTACAGGAATTATAAAATAATGATAAATATCTAGCAGAGGCAGCTCTGGGCTCTTCTCTCATTCTAGGACTTCCTATATTTAAGAGTGGACAAGTCTTGAGTATAGTTAAGCAGGAAATGGTTTTCCCAGCCCGTGAATATTTTCAAGAGTTTGAAAATTTTTTAGTTCCCAAATTGGGACAAAAAGTCAAAAATCTCAGTGAATAAAAAAAAAAAAAAAAACACAACAATAAAAAAAAACCCACCAAATTTCAGTTCAGGTCTATCAAAACATTTTGTTTGGACAATTTTAAACATTTCTTCCCCAACACTTTTGAGTCAGGAGATTCATTTAAACGGACCTGACCATGAACAGTTACCATCAAATAGCATTTTTTGACCAAAAAATGAGTAATTGAAAAATTCCCTGAGCGACTCTGTTCTTGACTCATCTTATGAGGATCATTGTATAATGGGGTTAATTTAGCTGTAAACCCCACAGTGTCTGACGCAGACAGACCAGGTGCCAGCTCATGCCAAGGTCCCTAGGCCTCCAGTGAACACTATCAAATGCATAGCTGGAAACCGTCTGACTCACTTCTGTGTTAGTGTTGTTAAAATGGATATTAGACTTGTAACAATGTGTTTAGTGTTTAGACTTTATGAAATGCCTGTAACTTGCTGCATGCATAGGGTTGCCAAGCCTCCCTCCAGGATTGTCCTGGAGACTCCAGGAATTAAAAATTAATCTTTAATTAAAGATTATGTCATGTTAAAATCTCCAGGAATTCGTCCAACCAAAGTTGGCACCCCTATTGCATGCATGAATCTCATTTATAATATCTGTAATCCACGCTATAAAGTAATCCGCTGTGTTTGTTCCATAAGTGTCAAAATGTTTGCTCTGAAATTGTAAAGCCAGTCAGGAAAGAAACATCAAATGTGAGATACTGGTTTGCACCCATAAATAGATGCTATCTCCTACCCATCAGGAAGGTCTATTGAATCCAAATGGGCCACAGAAAGACATCAAAGAACAAGGCCTTTGCTGATTCATAGAATCATAGAATATCAGAGTTGGAAGGGACCTCAAGAGGTCATCTAGTCCAACCCCCTGCTCAAAGCAGGACCAATTCCCAGCTAAATCATCCCAGCCAGGGCTTTGTCAAGCCGGACCTTAAAAACCTCCAAGGAAGGAGACTCCATCACCTCCCTAGGTAACGCATTCCAGTGTTTCACCACCCTCCTAGTGAAATAGTTTTTCCTGATATCCAACCTGGACCTCCCCCACTGCAACTTGAGACCATTGCTCCTTGTTCTGTCATCTGCCACCACTGAGAACAGCCGAGCTCCATCCTCTTTGGAACCCCCCTTCAGGTAGTTGAAGGCTGCTATCAAATCCCCCCTCATTCTTCTCTTCTGGAGACTAAACAATCCCAGTTCTCTCAGCCTCTCCTCATAAGTCATGTGCTCCAGACCCCTAATCATTTTTGTTGCCCTCCGCTGGACTCTTTCCAATTTTTCCACATCCTTCTTGTAGTGTAGAGATTACTCCTGGCTCACCATGAAGAGGGGGATATGTAGAAGTACTCATCCCATCATCTTGGGCTCTAGGGAGACGGGGATAAAAATCGCTGACCAGAAGGAATCAGGGTCTCTTTATGCAGTTTGGACTCTGAGGGGAAAAGATTCCTAAACATAGGCAAGAGACACCCACCCCCACACAAGCTGCTTGGCTTGGCTGAGCCCTAAAGGATGTAAAAGCTTGCTTATTACAGAAGTGTCTATTACCTTTGGAACGCAACAGCGTACCTCAATTGTGTGCGCACATTTACCTGCTTTAACCTCAAACTCCTCATATTTTTCCTAGTTAATAAATCTTTAGTTAGTTTATTACAGGACTGGCTACACGTGTTGCCTTTGGTTTGAGATCTGAAGTACAGTTGACCTGGGGTAAGTGACTGGTCCTTTGGGAATGAGAATAACCTGAATATTGATGTTTGGTGTAAGAAGCTATCACACAGTTCAGCTTGTCTGGGTGGCAAGATAGACTGGAATGCCCAAGGGGACTGCCTGTGATACCATGGTAAGACTGTTATAGTACCTTAGGAGTTCAAACGTTATTGGGCTGGTGAAATCTAATTATAGAACATACAACCAGTTTGGGGTTTGGCCCTGAGGTTGGCACTCATGGACATGAGCCACTCCAGACAATGTCATCTGACCTTGGATGTGATTTCTTACAGATGGCAATTACTGGCCTCTCTCTTAATAGCTTGTTCTTAACCCTGTTCTTGGCTATCTGACCACACACAGATCAGTTAGAACAGTGGTTCTCAAACATTTGTACTGGTGACCCCTTTCACATAGCAAGCCTCTGTGTGTGACCCCCCTTCTAAATTAAAAACACTTCTTTACATATTTAACACCATAATAAATGCTGGAGGTGAAGTGGAGTTTGGGGGGGAGGCTGACAGCTCACAACCCCCCATGTAATAACCTCGTGACCCCCTGAGGGGTCCCAGCCCCCAGTTTGAGAACCCCTGAGATGGAATGTTGTTCACCATTTTCTTCCACCCTATTGGTATGTAAGGGTTTTATACTTAAGTAAGGTTTTGCTTCTGCTCGGCACCTCTGCTGTTCCTACCTGACCCTATGAGATCTCTAGGGTAAGATTGACAATAATTTCTATAGCAGCGGACTGATGATGCCATAAACTCAGAATTGTGACTGCACTGGAAAAAAAAATCAAACGAAAGGAAATGCCTCTAAGACAAATATCTCCACCTACCAGAACTGCAGCAAGTTCCTTGTAGAAGGGCAAATCCTGTTATCACTACCAGCATTAGGGGCTAGATGCCTAGGCAGCCATATAGGGCACAACATTTTTAGAGCTGGCTTATTCCCAGGGAAACTGGGTTCAAAAAACAATTAGACAAGTTCACGGAGGATAGGTCCATCAATAGCTATTAGCCAAGATGGTCAGGGACGTAACTCCATGCTCCAGATGTCCCTAAACTTCCAACTGCCAGAATTTGGGACTGGACAACAGAGGATGGATCACTCAAAATTGCCCTGTTCAGTTCATTTCCTCTGAAACATCTGGCACTGGTCACTCTCAGATAGGCTTCCTGCTTCTGATGATGGCTTTTTTTTTTTTTTTTGGCTGTTTAGTTTTTGTATTCTTCGCAAGTTGTTCTTCACATTCTTTCTTGGCCTGTCTAATTATACTTTTAAACTCTAGCAAGTCAAGTGTATGTTCCTTCTTATTTTCATTATTAGGATTTGAGTTGCAATTTTTAAAGGATGCCTTTTTGCCTCTAACTGGTTCTTTTATGCTGTTGATTAGCCATTGGTGGCATTTTTGGCCTTCTTACTTTTTTTTTTTACTTTGGGGATATACATTTAGTTTGAACCTCTATTATGGTGTTTTTAAATAGTCTCCATGCAGTTTGCAGGCATTTCACCCTTGTGACCATTCCTTTTACATTTCCGTTTAACTAGCTTCATCATTTTTGAAGTTAAATGCTACTGTGGTGGGTTTCTTTAGCATTTTCCCCCCTACAGGGATGTTAAATTTAGTTACATTACGGTTGCTATTACCAGTTCAGCTATATTCACCTCTTGGACCAGTTCCTGTGCTCCACTTACAACTAAATCAAGAATTGCCTCTCCTCTTGTGGGTTCCAGGATTAGCTGCTCTAAACAAGCAGTCATGTAATGTGTCTAGAAATTTTATCTCTGCATCCCATCCTGCGGTGTCATACACCCAGTCAATATGAGGATAGTTGAAATCCCCCATTATTATTATGTTTTCTGTCTTTGTAGCCTCCCTAATTTCCTGAGCATTTCACGATCACTGTCACCATCCTGGTGAGGTAGTTGGTAGAATATTTCTACTGCTATACTCCTATTGTTCAAGCATGAAATTTCTAGCCATAGAGTTTCTATGACAGTTTGATTTGTTTAAGATTTTGATTTGATTCTATGCATTCATTCACATGCACATTCCATTCAATGCCACTCCCCTGCCAGTGCGACTTACTCTGTCATTCCTATATATTTTGTATCCTGGCATTACCACATCCCCTTGAGTATCTTCATTCCACCAAGTTTCTGTGATGCCTATTATATCAATATCCTTATTTAATAACAGGCATTCTAGTTCTCCCCTCTTAGTATTTAGACTTCTCGAAATTGTATATAAGCATTTGTACATGTTGTCAATATTCAAGAGCTTGCCTTCATGTGTTATATTTAAATAGGACTCTTTTACATTTGCCTGTTCCTCACTAGCTCCTCCCTGTTCTTTACCAACTTCTTTCCTAACCTAGGATATAGAATTTCCTTTTAATAAATTCATCCCTAAGGCATGTTTCCACCTGAACTGCGTGTTCCTCCACACCTGTCAGCTTTCTTGATTTATTAATATTGTAAAGTCACTTGTGACCCTTGTAAGGAAGGTGTTATACAGTATTATTATATATTATACTACTTGCATGAGATTTGCCAAGCTGTAAAAGCCCACGACACCTTGATGTTTTTAGCCAGCCTGCTCTGCAGACAGCTCAGGTATTAGACTTTCAAACCTAAAATCGTATTTATGGAACGCAGGCCTTTCAATTTACAGAACATAGGAACTTCTTTCTTAAATAAAAGATGTAAATGCTGAAAATCTTTTTAACCTTTCTTTTGTATCTCGTCTCCTGGGGGAAAGGGAGAAAAAAAGTAAGTGGTTGGAGTTTAAATTTCCTGCTCTAACTTATCTGCACCACATTGCATCAGAGCCAGCTAAATCGGTCACGCTGCATTACATTCCATGACTGATTTAGCCTCCTCGGATGAGTCACTGCAGTCACACATCTCCAAAGAGATCTGCTACTTAGGAAGAAATTCAAGGCATGTGCTGAGTATATCTGTGGGGTTGATTCAGCATTTTTTTAAAGGAAATCATGGATTTGATACATCTAATACACGTAGTTAGAATTCACCACATTAATAATGATGTTGCAATAAATAAAAGGTAATAGCAAGTATCATCATTTATTTAGTTGTGCCTAGAGGTTCCAACCAAGTTTGGGGCTCCATCATGCTAGGTGCTAAACATATTCATAGTAAAAGAAAGCCCTGCACCAAAGAGATCACAACCTAAACAGGCAAGAGGTGGCAGTGGATACAGAAGCACCGGAAAGGTGATGTGACTAACCCAAGGCCATACAGCAGAGCCATGTTTAGAACTCAAGAGCACTGGGAATCAACTTAAAAATACCCTTCACATTGCATGTGCTGAAACTATAGGATATTCCATTCATTGGCACCAAGACTGGTTTGACGAAAACGAGGAAAGAACTGCATTCCGCAACTGGCAAAATGATTCCTCTAACCAATGAAAACATGAGATGTATCACCTGCTCAAAACCAAAGTCGGCTACGTGACATCAAACATAAGTGTGGCAAGGGAAGGCCTCTGAGATCCAGGGTTTCATAGACCAGGATGACATGGGAAGCTTCTTTCAAGCAACAAAAGCTATACATGGGCCAACCTCCAAAGCCCAACCTCCTTGCATTCCCAGGATGCCTTCACCCACCTCAATGACAATGCAGCCATTAAAATATGTTGGAAGGAGCACTTTGAGAGCCTACTAAACTGTGAATTCACAGTCTCTGAATAAACCATTGAGTCTATTCCACAATGCTCAGCAATGGAACACCTGGCTGATCCCCCATCTTCTGAGGAAGTCCAGTGTGCCATCAGCCAGACAAAAAACATCACAAGGCCCAGATGGCATCCCAATTGAGGTTTTTAAAGCTGGTGGAACAATGCTCCAGCACAAATTTTGCCAACTCCTCGACAGAATCTGGACCTGTGAAGAAATTCCACCTGACTTTAAGAACTCCAACATTGTTACAATATTGAAGAAAGGGGACAAATCTTTGTGCAGGAATTACAGAGGAATTCCTCTCCATTGCAGGGAAGATCCTTGCCTGGATCCTACTAAACTGCCTTCTCCCCATTGCCGAGGAACTCCTCCCCGAACCACAGTATGGCTTCAGGCCATCCTGAGGCACAACTGACATGATCTTCGTGGCACAACAGAGTCAGGAGAAGTGCAGAAAGCAACTCCAGGAACTGTTCATGGCATTCATCGATCTAACCAAGGCCTTTGACTCTATCTATCGTGATGCCCTATGGAAGGTGCTGTGTAGGTTTGGCTGTCCACAGAAATTCATTTCCATCATCAGACTACTCCATGATGGGATGACTGCCACCATTCTGTGCAACGGCTCAGAGACCGAACCATTCATCATTCGCACTGGTGTCAAGCAGAGCTGTGTCATTGCTCCAACACTCTTCTCCATTTACCTTGCCGTGATCCTGATTCTCATCCGTGACCACCTGCCTGATGGAATAGGGATGGAGTATCGTATAGATGATCTCAATCTCCAAAGTCTCCAAACAAAATCTAAGTTCATGAGAATTGGCATCACTAAAGTATGCAGATGACTGTCTTTCTTGCACAGACAGAGGCCAACCTGCAAAGTACCCTAATCCTTTTTGCAGATGCTTATCACAACCTAGGTCTCTCTCTCTCTCTCTCTCTCTCTCTCTCCCAACATCCAGAAAACCAAGTACTCTACCAGCCCTCACCTGCACAAACTACTCTTCATACTCCACAAATCACCATCAGTGGAGACCCCCTGGAAAATGAGAACCATTTTCCATACCTTGGCTGCCACCTCTCCCAAACAGCCGGCATTTGACACAGAAATTGAATACAGGATCCGCTGTGCCAGAACATCTTTGGAAGACTACGCAAACGAGTCTTCAACGATAGGGATCTGCACACTGGCACCAAGATCTTGGTTTACAAGGCAGTTGTCATCCCATCCTTCTCTATGGGTGTGAGACCTGGGTAACCTACAGACGACATCTCAAGTCGCTGGAGTGGTTCCAACACTGCCTCAGGAGGATTCTCAGAATCAGCTGGGAAGACCGACGCACTAACGTCAGCATTCTCTCTGCAGCCAACATCAGCAGTGTAGAAGAGCAGGTCATGAAACACCAACTCCATTGGGCTGGCCACTGTGTACGTATGCCTGACAATCACCTCCCAAAGCAACTACTCTTCTCTCAGTTAAGTCAGGGAAGAAGGGCTCGTGGAAGGCAGCAGAAGCGTTTCAAAGGCATACTGAAAGTACACCTCAAAAAGGGAGGCACCAACCCAACAAACTGGGAGGACTCTGCGCGGAACAGAACACAGTGGCACCACACCATACGCCAAGCCACAGCTCACTTTGAGGAGAACAGATGTGTTCATGAGACAGAGATGAGACAAAAGGAGGAAAGAAAGGGCACAACAGTCCAGTCAACAACTATGTCTCCTCCAAGATTACACCTGTCACTTCTGTGGGAAAATCTGCAGATCACAAATTGGGCTCCTCAACCACTTAAAAACCCACCAATGAACCCACTCGGCAGACATCATCCTCGCATCGAGGGATAGCCGAAGAAGTTTAGAACTCAGGTCTCATGAATCCCACACCAGTGATCTATCCCCTGGTCTACAATCGCTCCATAATGTTCACTGCAGCTTCTTTGAAAATGCAGTCAGGACAAAAAAATCAGCCTCGGTCAAATAGAAAGTTAGTAGAGAGCTCCAGTGCTAGTGACCCTGAAGTTATGTACATTTGAGATGAGGTTCTCTCTAGAGAAGTGGGGGTTCATTGGATTTTCCTGTCCAACTGGAAAATGACAGTGCACCCTTTTTTTATTGAGTGGCTCCTACTATACAAACATCTGGAAGAAGAGCTGCAGATAAACAGATCTCTGGAATCCTTCCGTGGAACATGTGGCTTTGCCAAGTTTGCAGTAATAGGCCTCCTTGGGACAGGGACTGCCTTTTTGCTAGGTGCTTGTTCTGCCCCTAGCACAATGTGATTGTGATCCAGGACTGTGGCTCCTATACACTACTGCAGCACAAATAATATAGTGAGAATATGTGATATGATGACATAATGTATATGATGTTCATCCAAGCTATTTCTCCTCTTCCTTTAGCCTTATTCCTCCTCACCTGCACCAGCACTACCACCACCTTCTTCCTGTTTACTTTTATGGTGGTTAGTTAGACGTAGAATAAGAAGTTATGTGATGTTACATTGCAGGGTGGCAGTAACATGAGTTGGTTATTGCGCTCTACCGTAACTCATGTACATCGGTAACAAAAATAATCTTCAGAGGAAAAATTAGCGGGGACAGAATTATTCTTTGCGGTTGCCAGAATGTTTTGGTTCCAAATTTAACAACAAAAAGGTTTTAAGAGGTAGTAAAGTAGAAACCTCTCACCTGGGACAGCTGTAAACAGCTGCTCCGCTCCATTCATCAAAGAAACATTTTGGTTTTAGAAAAGAATTACGTGAAATAAGATGCTGAATAAAAATGCACACATTAAATTATATTCACTGCATTACAGCTGTATTTTTTATTTTGTGCCATCATTATTTGGCAGCTGCTACTTTAAGAAACCAGAGCTCACGCTTTTCCACTTATTTCAATAGCTTGTAGGGTACCACCTAATCACTGGACAACAGCAAAGTGAGTGCCCATTAAGGGCCCCACCTCGCGTTCTTCACACACATATAAAGGATTGGAACTAGGGTGACCAGACAGCAAGTGTGAAAAATCGGGACGGGGGTAGGAGGTAATAGGAGCCTATATAAGAAAAAGACCCAAAAATTGGGACTGTCCCTATAAAATTGGGACATCTGGTCACCCTAATTGGAACCCAGGTGCAATTTTTGCTATTCTAAAAAAGCAGAAGTTACCTTTTTTTTAAAAAAAAACCATTAAACTAAATCAGTTCCCTGTGATAGGTCTCATTTAAAGCACCTGTCAGGAGTAAGCACCTCCCAGTTAAACAGCCTATTCTCCACAGAACTTATTTTTCTAAACTACCTGACTGCATCGTTTTGCAACAGAAATCTTAAGGTTATTTTCAATTTTCTAAATGGCAGCTAGAACAAATGAAGAAGAGTCCCAGAGTTCATCTAAGGTTACAAAAGAAGATCACTGATTTTAAACAGAATTAATATGCATGATGTGGATCATGGGCATAGGTGATTACTGTTGGTAATATTTACTTTCAAGGTATATTATCGAGGAAAGGCAGGAATTTCCTTTCCTTCAGTGCACACTCTGACATGAGCAAGTAATCATTCAAATGTTTTTAAGAGACGCAGTCTTGGTTGTACACTCTTTGGAATCATGAAATGAACGTCAACTGAAGCAGTGATAGAGAAGCTATAAATACATATTCTCCCATTCATATTTGGGAGTTGTTATTTTTAATACTAGATCATGGTATTGATAGATTTCTTCTGGTAGATTATTTAAATAGTTATTTGGGATGTCAAGATGAAAAGTAGTCTTTTAAAGAGCAGAGGAGGTATGATTTCTGTATTTTCTTTACTACATTCTCGAGACACGTTGCCTCCTATGAAAAATGTACTGATATATAGAATATTTTGCCACTGATTACAACAGGAGGAAGGATTAAAAGTTCCATTTATCAAGGCAAAACTACTTTTTGTTTCAAAATTTATACTAAAAAAATGTAAAAAAACGTAGAAGGTGAAAATAAAAAAAAGTTTGAAAATTATTGAAACTAAATGTTTTGCTTGACCTAAAATAATTATTTTAAATCATTTTGCAAATATTTTCTAGGTTGATTTTTTTCATCCTGATTCAGGATGGGCAAAAAAATTCAAAATGTCAAAAATTCTCCTGGAATGGGAAAATAATCATCACTCTCCATTTTTCCTTGAACCTATCACTCCCCACTATCCCTAAAAAAAAAGTACCTAAATTCAGCATTGTCACCAATAGGACTTATCTTGAGAGAACACTTAAGGCTGCTGTGTTGAATGAAATCCTGCTCTAAGGAGGCAGGATGTCGTAACTCAAGAGGTCTTTTACAGCCCTTTTATACCATGACTTTCCATGGTTTGGATCCGTAAAGATGTGTTGGTAGGAGATTATAGTTTAGAGACGCTCCCTCATAAGGACAGCATTATGAATGTAGGAATTTAGAGATGTGCCCTAGAGACCATAGGGAGGTGGGGGATTAGGAACACTGCATGGCTGTGTGCAGCAGTTTACCAGAGACACTCTCCAGTTTGTTTTATTAAATTTTTATTCCTTTCTTATTCACTGGTTTGCTATTTAATGAACCCCAAGATCATTACAGGGTCCATACCACATTAGATGGTAATCTCTTCATGCATTTTGGTTGCATGCACAAATCTCTTCATGGTCACTAGACTTACAAAGACTTAGTGGATGGATTGTTTTGAGCAATCATTGCCGCTCTTTCTTCTGAGTCATTGCTGAATCAATGGTTTTAGGGGGGTTGTGTGGCTGGATTTGCCATTTGGAGACCTAAAAGTAACATTCCTTACAGTATCAGAGGGTTAGCCGTGTTAGTCTGAATGTGTAAAAAGCAACAGAGGGTCCTGTGGCACCTTTGAGACTAACAGAAGTATTGGGAGCATAAGCTTTCGTGGGTAAGAACCTCACTTCTTCTCATCTGAGGTTCTTACCCACGAAAGCTTATGCTCCCAATACTTCTGTTAGTCTCAAAGGTGCCACAGGACCCTCTGTTGCTTTTTACTCATTCCTTACAGTTGTGGGCATTCAAGTTTTCATGATTTATTTATTTTTGCAGGGCATAGGGGAATTACCCCGATGTCCTGGCCAAATTACAATGATGTACTTTCATGGTTTTTACCTACACTCCCCCTGGAAGTTCAGATGGCATTGTTCTTCACTTCCTGCCTTAAACCTGTTTGGTGTTGATGAGCACTGCTCAATAGCTTCCAGTCACGTGTGCTCTTCCGCAGCACTGTAACGATTTCTATACAGTCCCGTAAGATGAAGGATGTTACAAAAACAATGGTAATTATATCAAAGAGAGAGTGACACTATTTTCTAGGCTGTATGTTCTGGAACAGACATCCGTCCCATTTGCACGATGACAGTTATGAATTTAATGTGTCATATAGGCACCCTTCCAGTGTTGTATCTCCCATAGGCCTAAACATTCTCCCTTTACTTTTCTGAAATGTTGACTCTCTGAGTGAAGAATGAAACCCTCGATCTAACCAGACCTGGTGCACACAGAGACAGAACGTGCCCCTTTTATACTGCCTGTCAATATGATTAGCTCCAATTTGTTACTTTGAACCAAAGCCTCCGGGTCTTATTCAGTCCAATCTTCCATTGGTGGGATTTTTGTCTCCGTTCCTAGCTAATTAGTCTCACTGAGGCTCTCAACTTTCCTCCCACATTTTACAGCTACAGGCCTGGTGCAGTTCAGAAAGTGTCACTTCATGGCTCGCGTTTAATTTCGTCTGAATTTTGGGAAATGTATTGGAGACATAATGTCTGTTACCAACTTGGATAGCATGGCAGGCAGTCACAGGTCTGAATTTGTCCTGGGTTACTACGAGCTAAAAGTTGATAATATTTGCTGACTCTCTGGTGACTTATTGTGGAATGAGCTGGCGCTCTCAGTAGACAGTTGTTCATGTAACACAAAACTCAGAGCTCATAGGGCAGTCGCTGGGACCCTGTTGGCAGTCTCAGCACAGAAGGCCAATGACTGAATGGACATGGAGATTGAATGATCCTTTCACAGGTAAAGGTGATCAGAGGCCAGGGCTGAAGGGTGTTGACCCTCCCATGGGAGGAAGTTTGCAGTGCCACCAACCACACTGCACCTATTCTATGGAGTTTGGCCTACAAGGATGTCAGACCAGCATATTTCAAAAGCTTTAAATTTTTACTTTGGAAACCAATAAAAAACAGCGAGTGAAAACAGGGAGCTAAAGACCCAGATAAGCGTGTACAGTTTCTTCTCTGAAATCTTGGAGCAGTTGTGTGAGTAAGTTATAGTTAGTCCCCAAGCAGGTTTAAGCTGCATGAAAAGCTCTCCTTCAGCAAATCTCTGTAGGCCTCGCCGACCTTGGCAACCTCACAGAGGTCACATTTTCACACAGATGAACTACAGAATTCTTCAACAAATTCTCCAATGGGTTAGACTCACGTAAACTTTTCTACAGCATCTGATATGAAAGTCTTCTTTCTCTACCTATATTTTATTTATCAAACATTTATTGAGGCCCTTGCAAAGAAAATATCACTCTCCACTCACGCTCAAGTTCCTCTTTGAGAAGTGCTGCAGTACAGGACTTTGTTCTAAAGTTTTAAATTTTTTAGGAATCTTCAAGACTTGAGTGGCACAGAACAAGCAATAAAGGTTGTTTTATTCTACTTAGCCAGCTGTAGTTTGGTTTGTTAGTTTGTTTCGAGTTGGGAGAGAATAAGTTTCAGAGGTTAGGAAAATTAGTATTAACCTGGTCTTCTTGGGACTTTTGAGCTGTCTTGCAATTTAAATGGCACACAGGCAGCTTTCCTTTTGCAAACAGGTATCAGGAATCCAAGACCATAATTGAAGTAGTTCCAATGAAGTCAATGAAGCTATGATGATTTACACCACTGAAAATTTGGCCCAGTATGTATATAGTGCTTACTGTGGTCCAACATTCCATGTGGCATTGGTCAAAAATAAACAATGTAAGAGAAACATTTTCAAGCTGACCAGTGCATTAATTTTATTTTTTAAGGATAAGGCTACAACACTTCTGCCTAAAACACCACAATGTAACATTTCTTTTGTTGGTGGATGAGCACTGATAGACTTCCTGGGAGAAGCGTCCATTAAAGTGAGATTGGAAAGAAGAGAGGTAGATTGTCTAATGACGCCCTAGGAGAAGGAGGGAGTTCCAAGCCACAAAGATGAGGGTAGGAGAAGGAAATAAAGGTAGCTGTTAAAGGCAGGAGGCTTGGACAGAGCAGAAGAGGAACTCAGAGAAGAGATGTGTGCATGAGCAGACTCATACAGAGCCTTGGAGATAAGGCCAAGAAGCCTAAACTCAATATAAAAGGCCAAGGGAAATTCACTCCGAACACCACCACCAAAAATCCAGTTGGCGACCCCCAAGCACAGACAGAGGCCCCCCCTCACTGGATTGCAATCGCCAAATCACAATGGAATATCTAATGAATTACCCACTTTATCCATTCTAATGTGTGTTAAGCACCTACATCCCATTTTCATGTGATTAATTTAAAGAGCCAATAATATTCTTGGAATAACAGTGTGTGCAAGGCTCTTTGTCAGGGCCTTAAATCAATGCCAAAATGGTCTGTGACTGAATATGCAATTGCTTAGATTAGACGACTTTCACTGTCCAAACGGATAGAGATTATGTAGCTAAAGTGTTCTTTTGTTGTTGGGGGTTTTTTTTTGGATCACCACCTCCGGCATCCCATTAACATGAGGCAAAAGGAACTTGACCGTATACCATGTCAGAAATGACTAAGAAAGCATTTCTTTCTGATCAGACACCACTTTCAATTATGATATCCAGGTTTGTATTCAAATTTATTGAGAGAGCCGAATAACCAGGCTAATAACCTGGTTCTCAGAAACCAATCTGTCTTAAGTGGATAACGGATCTGTGTAAATCCATAAATAACAATCCCTTAGACAATAATATGCAATACATATACCACAGAAAACTATTCATCAATATTATATGCTAAATTCTGTTTTCGGTTATTTCCTTCCATCCCCACTGTAGTAAATGTATTCTAATGAGGTTGTAAGGATTACAAATGAGAGCAAAATGTGGGTCATTGATACTTATGATTATTTTGGTTCATGTTCATGTATATATTTTGTGCAGTTCTTTGCTGTCTATAAACCATAAGTGGAGCAAGAGGAAAGAAGCCAACACCCACAAATACGCCAGAGAGGACTACAAAGATAATATTTCTTGGCTGTTTACATTTACAAAGAAATTCAGTGTGCTTCTAGCATTTCTAATATTCCTCAGATGTAGCCCTAAACCAATACCCCCGTTAAAAACAAACTACTGCTACTCTACACAGAAAGCAAATGCCAGAACTGTTGGTACACAGTTTCCCTGTGCGATTCCAGGACGATGCTAACGCAATAAGAAGGAGCGCCTAGAAGCTGTGCAGAGAAGGCAGGTCATCACATGTTGTTTGGCAACATATCAACCCAGTAATTATGCACTAATGGGCATCTGATATTTCAAAAGCATTCTTTGATGCAATTACCTTCCACTTTACTATATTGAAGAAAAGATGGAGAAATACCGCATTACCCACCTGCTGCATTTTCATACAGTATTTTCTAAAGCCCAGTGAGAAAACAATAATTCTGAGGAAATACACCATTTCCACAAGCCACTGGAATCCGGCACAACACGCACACAATAGATTTATGCAAAAAACGTTAAGATCAAATCCTTCATAGTCCTTTCAGAGACTAAAGACTCCTACATGAAGTATATGAAATAACTGCATATGTAAGATATCTCTAGATCTGTTAATAAATTATAAGGTAACAAATTAAGGGCAAATATTCTGTAGGTATTTCAATCTCTGCTAAAATTCTAGCTTAATCCTAAATCCATTATGCTCTGAGCCAAAGATGACAAAATAACCTTGCTTTCATGTTACATCGCATGAATAATTGAACAATAATCTATTTTTCCAGGTGGGGCAATCTTTACAGTAACACAGATAAATTTCAAAGACAATTTGTCACATTAGAATAACAACTGGCTAAAAGTAACTATTAACTATTGCTTACTATTGAATAACTATTGGCTAAAATTAGAAATGCAAATGATTTTTTTCTAATTTACCTGCAGAAGGAATAAAGAACTACTATTCTGCTGTTGGTCTTAATATAATTAACGTGAAAAGCAGGTGTGTCCCCTCTTTCACATCACTGATATACATGATAATTAACAATGTGCCACAACCCCTTCTCCTGTATTCAATACATTCCTCTTGTGGGGTTTTCCCCTCCAACGAAGCCTAAAAACAATAAAAACTGGGCCCATATTGCTCACCCCATAGTTTGCAATTGCAAAGGGATGCCGCTGCGTGATTTCTTCTGTCTAGCGTGTACAAGTATTTATGCTGACGTGCTTGCCTTTTGAAATCTTAGCGCATTGCTCTGAGAAAACTGGGGACTATTTCCATTATCCACTTTTATCCTAAGATGCCAAAATTGTTTCTATGGAATTAAAATCATCCTCCCTCATGTTCCTGTGTGTTTTTATTGGCATTGGGAACACCATATGAGCAGATTCAGTATTTTTATTTTGTACACGCTCTCTCACTCACGCACACACCCTAAATTCCTGGTCCTTAGTGTGGGGGATCACGGGCCTCAAACCGGGAAGTGCTGAGTCTATGGCAACCACCCAGCAGCTCACCTGAACCAGTGGAGAAAGGGGGCTAGTGAAGCTCTAGCTCACAAAGGGTCTGACCCACAAAACTCCTGATTTGGGGAGACATCCAGCCCCGCTGATTGGCTGGGACAGACGACTTAAATCAGAAAGAGGCACAGGAAGTTGTCCAAGCAACTCAGTCAATCTCTGGCTGGCTGCTACTAGGGACCATGACTACTTGTCTCACTCATGAGCCCTGTCTTCCCACCTGTTCCTGGCCTTTTTATCGCAGAGCCTGATTTCTGCTTTCCTGCCTCACTCCAAGTCCCTGCTCCTACCTCTGGCACTGACTTCAACTCCTGTCTCTGACTCCAGCTCTGATTCCAGGCCCCTAACTTTAACCACTAGGCACGGCTGCCTAGGCCCCGGTTCCCTATGCGCTAAGGCTCTCTCTGCCTCATTCGCCATCTGTAAAATGTGAATAGCAGCCCTGGCCCTAGCTCACAGGGGTGTTCTGGGGATAAACACGTTAACAATTGTGAGATGGAGGTGCTCAGGACCATCTAAGTACCAAAGCCAGACAAACACTGAACAATGCTAGCTGTGGAAATCCACATGCTCCAATGCAGAGCTGGTGCAGATAGGAGAGCACCCCAAAAATCACAATTGGCACATTTCAGCCAAGACAATACTTCATTTAAGCTGCTTACTTAAGAACCGTGCACTAGATCTGATTTAGCCCTAATGTAATGTAATTTAATCCCATCACGGAGGACGGGTGACATCCTCCACCCAGAGTGGTTTGTCAATGTCACCAGAGCCCTGTGATAATATTGCCACTCTAATTTATATACATGTTGGCTGTATCTTATTTCAAATTATACATGGAAACGTGTGGTGCTGCTGGAAGACACTGAAACATTGCGATACCTCTGGAGCCATCTAAAGCTCTCTGTCCCGAAAAGGAAGTTTGGGGCACACAAACGTCCAAATAAATACATTGCTCCCAACTACACTAAGTACAATGATAGCAAATTGAGTTAATGGATAATTATTTTTTTAATTAATGGAGATATCCCATCTCCTAGAACTGGAAGGGACCTTGAAAGGTCATTGAGTCCAGCCCCCTGCCTTCACTAGCAGGACCAAGTACTGATTTTGCCCCAGATCCCCAAGTGGCCTCCTCAAGGATTGAACTCACAACGCTGGGTTTAGCAGGCCAAGGCTCAAACTACTGAGCTATCCCTCCCCCCCATCTTATAGTGCACAAGCTGTTGTGCTGGGTAACAAGTGCCGCTTTCTACAGCACAGTGTAATTTATTCCTGGGTAAATTTTGTTCAGCTGATGACTGTCTATTTACGTAAGGATCAGTTCTAAAGTGGAAATACTGAAGGACCACATATAAAGCAATAAATCTGGCAAGTGGATTTTTCACTGTTCTTGAACATGTTGATTACTACCGCACATAGGTGACCAGGCATGCGGAAGGTACATAACACTTAGATGTCCATATTAAATGAGCCTCTATCAATTGTGTGCAAAGTCAACAAAACAGCTCTGAATGCAAAGCTCTAGTCTCAGTTCCATGCAGCAGATATCCGGTCCGGTTCTATTCTGCACCTCCTCAGAGGCACAACACAGAAGGCACAACCAAGTGGAGGTGGGGAGAGAGGCACTGTTGGTTTTTACTCATTTTTGTACCCTCTGGGGCTGGCTTGGGGCCAGTACATCCCAGGTACAAACTGCAGTAGCTCCAGAGGTTGCTCTGACTTAGGTCAGCCTCCCAAGAGCGGCCTAATGACCGTGTCAACACCTAGAATCTTCACTGCGACATGTGTTATGCAGATGCCCCCAACATGCCCCTCTTTTCCTCATCCTGTCGCTACCAGGAACTCTCGGCTGAAGCTTGCAATAAAGTAAAGTAAGGCCAATTCCATCAACATAATACTGTTCCTGCACTGGGGGAATTCTCTTCCGGTCATCTGTGGTTTCTTTTCAGTCCCTGTGCACCACCAGGGCCAGAATGCCCAGAAGGGAAGGGGAATCTGCTGTCCAAATACTCCCACTGAAGGTCAATGGGAAATCTCCATGTGAAAAGAAGGCAGAGATCTTGAAGGTGGATCAGAGACGGGATTTTTGCTCCATCTCGTAACATATTGTTAGTTGCAATTTGCTTCCTTCCTTGTGTCCCAGCTCAGTCAATGTCAGCAGGACTCAGGGCACATCTGGAAATGTTTGCTAATTAGCTATTTGCTGAACCCTGTAGTGCATTAACAAAGCTACACACCCTGCTATGTGCTGGAGGACATCACACTCTAATGTGGACTACGGCAGCTCTTCGACAGAACACATCAACACGGAACAACTTCAGACAGGAAGTAAAGAACCCCATTGCCAGCTGACATGGCACTAGGTAGGCAAAACGTCACTGGACAGCACATCAAGGCTGGCCAACCTGTCCTTGTGGAAAACAACAACATGTGTTCTTTCTATGTCCAGAAGCCGGAGCCTCATTTTTACATCTCATGTGCATGGCTGCCATCAGCCACAGTCCTACTTAAAACCATGCTTCATTCAGCTCTGTGGAAGGAGCAACACCCCTCTGTAGAAGGATAGCTGAGAACAATAGGAAGTCACCGCACAAGATAATGGGCCACATGGCATGGCCAATCAGAAGTTCACCATGTAGGCTGAGGGGTTAACCTGGGAGTGGTGTCTCAGAGTCCCCGGGTGATGCTTTGGAACTGCTCCCCACAAAGCCAGTCAGGACTTTGGGGAGCCTCCTCTCCCTTGGAGCAGACTGTCTTCAGGACAAGAAGCTCACACGGCTTCACTTTCCTGGGTCTCTCCTTGGACCATTCAGTATATGCCCCTCCATGCACTTCCCACAGCGAGTCCGCCCAGGCGGCGTCCTGGGGAAGCCAGAGGATCCTGCATCCCCACTTCACAGTCAGACGTGACTCTTAGCCAGCCAGTAAAACAGAGGTTTATTAGATGGCAGGAACACGGTCTAAAACAGAGCTTGTAGGTACAAAGAACAGCACCCCTCTGCCGGCTCCATTCTGCGGCCCAGCGAGGCAGACACCCACGTCTGCCCTCTCTTCCCGTCCCCAGCCAGCTCCAAACTGAAACCCCCTCCAGCCCCTCCTTTCTGGCCTTTCTCTCTTTCCCAGGCCAGGCGGTCACCTGATCTCTTTGTTCACCTTTAGCCATCCCCTTGCAAGGGGGGGAAGGGCCCTGGCCATTTGTTGCTAGGAGACAAATTGTCAGCCATTTATGCAGGCTGGAGACTTAAGAAATGCATAGGGGAAACTGAGGAACCCACACAGTATTCAGAGGAAACATTAAGAACAGTCCCACATTGTCACAAGTGGTCACAAATACAGGGGCTAGGAGACTGGCTGGTTTCTGCTGTGTGAGAGCGAACAGAAAGCTATTACCCTATAAATCATTCACTCCATTTTCCCCCCCTACCATTTGCTGTCCTTCCAGCCACCCAAGTTACTTGGTGCAATATATTTATATTTATATATATATATTTATAAACAGCAGATTATTTACTGCAGTCACCCTGTGGGCACAGAGACTAGCATACTTTAGATAGATAGGTCTGTCTGTCTTCTCTACACTGAAAAGTGCGTTCCGTATATTTTTTATTTCCCCCCCATCATCAGATTCTAAATTAGGCCTCAAACAAGTCATACAATCTCCTAAGGATATTTTGGGTAAATTGCACAGATGTGTTTTGTTTTCTAGCTTGGAGATAGCCAAATGAATTAGTCCATATGTTTGTAACCTTTCCCCAATCTGTGTCGGATTGTTTTGTATCTACTCTCAGGCATCTGATACATGGGGGAAATTGATTACCCCTCTCAGCACGAAGTGGTCTCACATCTTCACAGAGCCTGTTGCCCATATGCATGGCTGAGTCCTTTCCAGTCTTCTCAAGGGCCTGATCCCTCTAGAAATACGCAAGGAGGACTCATTTAATCTATCCCGCTCTAAAACTCTTTGCTAGCATTTAGCATCTGGTGCATAAAAACACTTGGAAGTGATGGTGACAGTGCAAGAGAAAGAGGGGAAAGAGAAAATTGTGTTTTGGGGGCAACATAAAAGATTAGAGAACTATGAAAGGAACCTTAAGAGTATTAAGCTGCATGTACCTGATAGAATTAGATTATTGGCTACATGACTATGGTGAACAGATCGAGGTATGTGTAAGATTAATTATTTGTATGCATTAATTTCTGCATCATCTTTCAATAATTGGCTAACCAAAGTGAGACCCTATGTTGAACTCAGCATTTCTCTATAGGTTTGTCTGTAATGCGATAACTTTTGAACACCACAGCGAATCAAATTCCAAAATTTCAGGGAATATTTTAGGCACCAATAGACAGAACTCTATGGACTTTGGTGAAAATCAAAACATAGGAAGAACCATATTTCCACTGGTGTATGTGAGAGGAAAATCAGGCCCACAAAGTGCACGATTGGAGCTACAGTCATAGGACTCTCTGGCGCCCCCTGCTGCTGAATACACATATCAGAGCCAACAGCTTAATCTGTTGCTCTTGTCCATTGGCTGTATAGCTTGCCCTACAGAAGCAATGAAGGGTGTGATGCCCTCGCATATAAAAAATTGTACTAAAGAACCCCCAGTTTATTAACACAGAATCCAACCATTATGGTCTCCATGCACGCAACTCCCTTTGACTTCAGTAGGCATGCATGGAGGGGCGGGGGAGGGAAAATAGTAGCATTTGGCCTACATCACACAAAAGGGTGATGGTATTTTCAAAAATAGCACAATTTAAAGGTAATTCATAGATGTGCCCGAAACCAAGGTATCATACAAGAATTGAAGGAAGTGTGGGGTGGAATTAGGTATGCTACACTGTTTTGAATCGATTATTGGAATTGCCTATTAGTAAGAAAGGAACAGAATGAGTTGGATATGAATTTGGCATATACAGCAGCTTACTTAATTGATACTAATGTCATTTGAAAATCTATCAGTTAGCAGATTAATGAAATGTTCCCTTTTGGTTGCAGTGTCTGTCCACATATTGTGTTATCCCTGCTTTGCTAGCCCAGAGACGACGGAAGAAGAGACAGAGAATCTTTAATGCTGCAAACAGTACTGATTAGCGAAGCCGGTTTTGCAAAGATCAGGGAGATTCCCTCTTTTAAATAATGCCAGTGCCAGTTGATTGACATTCATGCAAATGAGCTGTTGCAGCGTTTAACTCAATAGAAGCCACGTGCCTGCATACCATTACTGCATTAAATTATGTAAATCATTCCCCAAGAAAATGCAATTATAAAATAACAGAATACAATCTCAGAGGGTGTCAGTCTGACAAGAGGCAGCTCCGGCTGCAAGCAAGGAGCAGGATTTTGAGTGCCTGCAAGACTGAGTCTCACTGGGGTGCAGCCTTTTGATCAGATCTTAATTTGGCTTCATCAATGAAGCACCATGGAAAAGGTGGCACATAAACCAAAACCAGGACAGAATTTTTTCCCCTCCTGGGTACCCTGCCACATGAACTTGTTCGGCGCTTCCTTAGGATTTACTGAGGCTGTTACAGTAACATGGACCAAACGCCACAGTTTAGCTTCCCAGAGGCTCACACCACCTGGCATCTGCTTCAGGCCACATACAGTTTGCAAACCCGGAGTTTTACTTTCAGATCTGGGTTCAAGGCTCATTGATAGTCACTGCCTGCCACATTGCTTGCCTTCTGCAACATGCGGCAGCTCAAGTTGTCTCCCTCTCCTGCTGCTCAGGCCATGCTAATCCCATTTTTTTAATCCCTTCATTGCCTACAGTTCACCTACCATATTGAATCCCAGTTTGTCATTCATACCTGCCTAATTCTAATCCTGCCTACGTCTTTACTCTTATTTCCCCCTACTATGCTCCCCCCCTTTCCTCCCTGTGCTCTGTTGAATCTCCCACAACTAGCTCCCATCTTTCTCTCACTACTGTCATTGTGTCCCCTTCCATGCCACTCCTCAGGCAAACAGTGCTTCTTCCTGTGTGCCTAACAACCACCTCTCTTCAGAGACAGGTTTCTTCTAGAAGGTTTTTAAAAAGAATCCACCTGTGAAGAGTAACACACAAAGCCATGCACCACTTGGAAACTGGATCTTCAAAACCTGATTCATCCCAGGCATTGTGGGTCTGAAAGGCAATATCTGTTGTCCTATTTAATTGGTGAGATCATGGGAGCTGGCTTCCTGTTTCATACAGCAGTAGCCACAAGATCAGTACTTAACAGATATTGAGCCAGGCTTAATTACCCGAGTAGATGGTTTGAAGATGTAATGTTCTTAAAACATTCCTCCACTGCTTCTTCAAAATCTGATCATAAAGTATTTGATGACAAAGACCAAATGAAACCCCTTCATTGCGTTTGTGTCTACAGTTTTGTCCTAATGTATCAAAGGCATCATCATGACTGTAAATAACTCTAATTTGGGGATTATGGGCTTCGTGAAGGGGACCCTATGTAGGAGAGAGCTAATGAGCCCTTCTAGGATCAGCAGCACTAACCAGAAAACACCTGCAAGTCTTGCTTTGCCTGGAAGGAAAACCCATTCCAGGCAGGAGTGGTAACTAGGAGAAGACTGCTGCAGCAGCTCAGGAGACAGCTGGTTACAGGATCAGATCAACGAAGAGGGAGACAGTCGTGGAACCTGCTGTCCCCGAGACTGCCTGGACCAGATACAGAATGGGCGTTATAAAAAGGGTGAGGCTTAAGGACGGACTCTAACCCTAATCAGGACACAAAAAAGCCTGCAGGCAAGTTGGGCCCCAAAGAGGTGACTAAGAGACTGAGCACTTTTTTCTTCCTTCCTTCCTTCCCTTGGATCCTCCCTGTCTTTGGCGAGGGGAAAGCAATTTTTTGTTTCTTTGTTTTTAGGGAGGAGGGAGAGGACTCTGTGCGTGCGAGGAAGGGAAGTAACCCAAACTGTGGTCTGGGGGAGGGTCTCAGGGGGCCCTAAGCATTAACAGAAACACAAA
The DNA here is from genome assembly GCF_013100865.1 of Trachemys scripta elegans. Taxonomy (NCBI): domain Eukaryota; kingdom Metazoa; phylum Chordata; order Testudines; family Emydidae; genus Trachemys; species Trachemys scripta. Next base: position 101,094,790 of record NC_048305.1, on the reverse strand, counting down.
GAAAAAGAGTAGTGAAGCTACTTCTCTCTAGAGTTGTGGTCTTTACAGAAAAGTGGTAGGAAACCCGCCTTCCACTTGCGGTGTGAAATGTTGGACACATTTTCCACACTCACGATTTCAGGCTCATTTCCCTGTGGCTGCCTCGTCATTACACTAAGTGCCAAAAGAGTTAGCAAGTCCAGAGGCAGAATTAAATGAAGAAATGGCATCCTTGCTATCTACATCTGAAGTGGATGTACTCTGAGACCAGCAAGTTGGAAGAGGTAGGCACACTGCTAAAGCCAGTCAGGAATATTTTAACAACTTTTTGGGCATTGAAACCGACACTTTCATGGGAAGGAACGCAACCAGGTTTGACTAAACTGTCAACAGAAAAGGTTCCTTGAGTCCAGGATAAAAGATTCAAGAGACATTACTGCTGATAAATTATTTACAGCACACCCAGTCCCTAAACTAAAGAAGTAAATGAAAGCAATGGCAAAGTGTTTTGAGGAAACATGAACATCTGGTCCAAGGCAGATGACACTTCTGGAAATGATGGTCATGTAAATCACTCGTCTGTCCACACTTGGAATAAAGAACACATTGAACAGATGATATATGGACCCAAGCTGCCATTTCAAGGTGATTTACTGAGAAATAATCATGCAGTTCACATCTGCAGAAGACCCACTATAATACACTGGTTCCTTCTTGTCTGTTCTTTTTTTAAAAAACAAAACAAAACAGGAAAATGCCTGATCCAAAGTAAACTAGGGAGCAGGGAATGATGCGTGTCATGTTCATAACACTCCCAATGCTTGGACAAATGGTCAGAGTTTACTACAGAACTGTCACAACATTCAGGGAAACCTGCTAGCTCTGCCCTGCCTAGATCCCAGCTTAAAGTCATTAGAAAATATCTGACTTGGGGCACTCAATGATATGAAAACCTAAACACAGTGCAGCCAACCTGCTGCAGCAATATGGAGTTCAGCTCACCTCCACATTTTGGAGTCAGTGTATCGGATGAAACTGGACTTAATCTCACAGCGTGCTTCAAATCATTCTGTTCAACAAGTATGCAAGGATGCTGAGGAAGATAGCAAGGAAGTTTGGGCCGTGGTGTTATCTGTAGACAGGCGAGACACAGCAGTACATCTCTTTCATTAAACCCAAGAGCTGCAGTGTCGGTGCATTCTTAGCAGCTGGCCAATAAAAGAGCATGCATGACAGAGAGCTGGTTACGGCTCAGTGCAGATAAGACAGAGCTGAAGCGGATTGGTAAGGGAAAGCAACTAAAGACTACGGCAGGGTTGGTAACTTCTCTCACTACTAAGAGGGCATGATTTAGAAATCCCTCAGAATGCTGACTGTATTCGAGCAGTAGTTGCGAAGGGCTGTTCACCCTCAAAGGGGCTAAGGGGGATCAGAAAGGACTAATGAATCAAGCTGGTTGCATCTGGGGGGAAATTTAGGCTTGACTGACATGCACTAATTGAAGATGGAGCCCATCTGGGCAGGGGTAGGCAGGGTCTTGTATAAAGCCAGGAAGTGAAAGCAGAAGGGGGCTGCAGGATGGAGATCTGCAGTTGCCCTCTGGGGATAGTGAGGAGAGGAAGAGGAAACCTGGAAAGGGGGGAGCAGAAGCTGGGGGATCCTGAACCTCAGGGAAGAGGTTTACCCAGATGGGGGGTGGTTAAGGAAGCCTACAGGTGGTGGAGTAAGAAGAAGCCCAGGGAAACAGCAGCAAGGGTCGAGACAGTGCAGACCCTAGCTGCTGATGGTAGGGACACTGGGCTGGAACTTGGAGTAGTGGCAGGCGCGGGTTCCCCTACCAGCCATTGGGAAGTCTTGAAAGCACAGTCTTCAATGGGAAGACTGCCTGGAATGATACTGGAACAGCTGGTCCTGTGATGTTGTTACCCTGGAAGAGGAAAACTGTATAGTGACTTGGCCAGAAGGCCAAACCACAAGGAGGAAGCACTGCAACTCCTAGAGAGCCAGAGGGACCACGGAGCAAGCAAGGGAAGGAAAGGGGCATCAGACCAGGCAGAGCTGATCCTCAGAGGCAGTCACAAGAGGGCGCCCCAGCAGTGAATAAACCCTATGACAAGTTGGTGGCAAATACAGGCAAAGGATCATCCCGATACAAGGGGAGTGTGAGAGAGGTCATAGTAGGAAGGAATAGGGAAAAGGTGACTACAGAGCTGCCATGTACAGAAGCCTTCTTTGCAGAGGACAGATAAACCCTCCCTCCCTTTGGTGCAATGGGGTGATTCAGATGGTGCTAGGTTAGCCTTTTATTTTGCAGATTGTGTTATAGGATTTTCTGTGGCTGCATGTGTTTTTTAACTTGTTGTATATACATCATTGAGACATTGGGGACTGGGAAGGTCAACACTACCCTCTCCAAATTCAGTGCCTTTCAATCCTCTGTCCATCTGGACTAAAGATCCAAAAAATAAGGACATATTAAGATACACACTGATAAGCATTGCTTCAACAGTTGATTGTGACTATTTAGTATTATGGTGCCTTTCAGGTGACTATTCCTGCAAGTAGAAGCGGATAGTTATATAATGAAAGTTACTAGAGCCTGATGAATCTTGACGGGTACTGGAAACATATTTGAAATGTGCCGAGTACTGGTCAGACTAAGACCAAATGTTTCTTTGCCTACATTTCCGGTTATTGTTGGATCCTGTTTTTGTCGATGGATCGGGGCTTAGAATTCAACTGAATTTCCAGTGGTATTGTAGTACGGCCTTGTTATACATTATTTTCCAGTACTTCCAGGAATAATGTTTGAAATTCCAGGTTCTAATATGAATATGATCAAGGTTTTGTTTAACATCCGTATGCAAAGAGAGGGAAGGATTCATGGATAAACTGGTAAGAAACAAACCTGAACTGAAACTTTGGGGATCTGAAAGTTTGTACAACTATTTTTTCTTCCTTTTTCTTCTTTCTTAAATTAATACATAAACTTTTGCATGGTAGCTGAATCAACCTGCAAATCTATCAAATGTTTTGTTCAGCACCAGTAATGAGTCTTATACTTAGAGTTTTGACTGAACTTTTTTATGAGGGGGGGGAATGAAACCAGCCAGCAGACTGAACAGTAGCTGAAAACTCCAAAGCAATGCCAACATGCTTAAAAGGTCAAATTTAGATTTACACAGACCAATGTTTATGCTGTATATAACTATCCCCTCCCTGACTTGCCCAAGGTCACAGTGTCAGAGCTTGGAATAGGTTTCAGAGTAGCAGCCGTGTTAGTCTGTATCCGCAAAAAGAACAGGAGTACTTGTGGCACCTTAGAGACTAACAAATTTATTAGAGCATAAGCTTTCGGGGACTACAGCCCACTCGGGAGAAAAAAAACTGCCCTGAATGACAACATAACACTTGTAGAAGAGTTGACTCACTGCTGGTATGCCCTGTGGTGGGAGTGATGAAATAAGGTCTTCTCACCTAGCACCCCCTTGCTGACAGCCATTCCAACCCTGCAATGGTCTACCTCTTCTCATGCCTCTGTCCTCTGGCCAGGTCACTTTAAAGTGTCACCCCTTCCAAAGTATCAGTGTCCCATATAGGCACAGTCTAATCACCAACGGGGACTCTTCCACCCACTCTGAGTACCTCTGCAGTCCCACCCTTCTCTCAGAATAGTGTGTTCCCAGGCTTCCACCCAGTGTCCCACAACAGAATGCAAAACCCCCAAATAAACCAAAACTGACTAAAGCACACTCCAGCCACCCCAGCTTGGGCTTTTGGTGCCACTGGGTTCTCCCCAGCTCCCCGTTCCTGTTGCAGAAAACTGACCCCCCCCCACACACACACACACAGGGCCACTGCCCAGGAGCCTTGCTCTTTTCCCAGGTCCAGCTCTTCTCCTACAGCTTTCCTGTGGATCCTCTCCCAGAGTGAGGGAACTCTAATTCTGTTCCTTCTGGGCCTCTCCATCCTGGGTTCCATTCCCGGACCTTCCCCTGTAGCTTTCACTTTCTTCAGTTCTGAAGATGACCCAGATAGGTCTGACAACAAATCAAGCCTGACATACCCTCCAGATGCAACAAGGTGGATTACTTGAGCACTCAAACGCCTCTTAACCCTTTCTTCACGTGTGCAGGGTTTTCACCCAATCACATAGCAAACACAAAAAACATTCCTGACTGTCTAATAGTGTAGTGTAGTTTGAATCCAGAGTCCTAACTCTGTTCTCCATTGCTTACTCGATAGGCTAGACTGCCTCCTATTTAGTGACAGAACATCTATGGCTCCTCCAGTTGTACAAACTAAATGGTATTTGAACTTCACCTTCACTAAAGTTACTCTGGCCTAGCATCAAATCCTGGTCCATTGAAGTCAAAGGCCAAACTCCCACTGACTTCAGTGGGGCCAGGATTTCACCCCTAATGTTTAACAAGGAATTCGTTTCAGAGAACTGTTTAAGATCTAAAACCCCCTTAGGCCGTGATCAGAGTTTGAGAAGCAATAATCGGTAAATTTGGACTTGAGCCAAAGCACTGGGCCCTAGGCTCAAAGTTTGGGAACTTTCTGATCCTAATCCTGACTTCTTGGTTCAAGCTCCAGGGAGTGCGCAGAGGACGGTAGGATGTTCTGCCAAATAATTTCAAGTGGTCAATGTTTCGTTGGTTAGCCTTTCCCTTCCAGAGTGTAAAATTAACCAACTAAATTAGTCCAAGTTCAGATTTATCGAGGATCATTCACTGAAGCTATGCACATTGACTGATGAGCGAGCTAGAATTCTTTTATATACATTTTGTATAGCTAAGTGGAGCAAGTGGCGAAAGTTATAAATCTTAATCTCTTACGGGAAGCGTGGCTGTACAGCACACAGGAAAGTTTCCTTTCTGAAGGAAACACAAGGCATCGCGTGTCAGTGGCTCTTTGGCAAAGGGCTTTTTACATGAATTTTTTAAGTTGAACTGTAGCTTGAAGGACTCGAATGGAGAATCAACAAAATCAAAACCGACTTTTAGAAGGGCAAGAAAATATGTCAACAAATATAGTATGTGGGGCTTCACCTTGTCAAGATTTTGGCATGCACAGGCTTCAGGAAACAAAGAAATCACCTTTTGCCATTCACGCTGAGAAATTTCACAATCCTTTTGAAAAGGTACAATAAAGTAGCTTGTAACGTCAAAGCTGATAAGCAGCTTGTGGATGGGGGACAGAGCCTCCCTCGGTTTTGCAGTGCTCTATTTTGCCATGAAACCGAACACCAGTAACATTGATCGCAAATAAGCTCTTCAATTACAGAAAGATGTTCTTATGCTCATGTTCTTTGCACTGGCAGCTGGCTTATGCAGAGATAGTCTTGGAAAATATGCCAGCTCAAAGATAATGATTCTAGGGCAAATTCCTCATTTGGTACAAAGGGGCATTATCTAGTTTAATATTAGGAAGGATTAAGCCACATCGGACCACATGGAAACGCCATCCAAACTGGGACCAAAACATTTTGTAAAAGATTCAAAAAAGTTGGCTAGCTGCCCTCTCCCCCAAACACACACACTTTCAGGCACCTTCGCACTTCAGCATTCCAACCAGGGAAGGGAAAGCAAGGGAAAGGAAGTGCCAAAATACCAGACCCTGGAGAGAGAGACAGAAAATTAAGAGGACAGCTGAAACTGGCGTGAATGGGCAACATACCAGTAGACACACAAACATTCCTGAAGGTCCAATATATACACATTTTCTCAGGTGCCCCCTAGTGTTGGTTCCAATTTACACAACAAATTACTCAAGCTGATGTTTGACCCGGCAAGAGTCAAGGGCAATTTCCCCCTTCTTACAAGAATATTAATTTGGTCCATTAGTTGATGTTAAGAGCGTCATTTAAAAAAATAGATCTTTAGATGGTTCCTATTTAAGTTAGGGCAATAAGCACGGCTTCAGTTTTCATTTTTCACTCCCTAGCAAAATTTTGGTAAGAGCTTTTCTGGATAGATATCAGTGAAATTCTACAAGTTGTATTCAGCATGTATATAGGATACTTAGCCACTTAAAAACTCATGATCTACAGCAGGGGATCTCAAACTTCGTTGCACCGCAACCCCCTTGTAACAACAAAAATTACTACATGACCCCAGGAGGAGGAGGGACCAAAGACCATAACCTGAGCTCCACCACCCAGGGCTGAAGCCCTCAGGCTTTGCTTCGGCCCCAGGTGGTGGGGCTCGGGCTTCGACCCTGGGCCCCAGCAAGACTAACGCCAGCCCTGCTGACCCCATTAAAATGGGGTCGCGACCCACTTTGGAATCCCAACCCACAGTTTGAGAACCACTGATCTACAGTGTAATCCTTCTCATTGGAGAGGAAGAAATAAGACTTTGCTGAGAAAACACAGGAAATTGTCAAACTGTCACTCATACAACAGTCATAGCACAGTGCACATTCCAGACTATTGTGTCTCTTGAATGGGTTGCATCAGGAAATAATAAGGAACAGGTATTAAAGGGGTGTTGTAGGCAGAAGACTGACACCGGATAAAAATCCATCCTCTTATCATCAGTATCTGTTCTCCATGGGTCTTCTGATTGTATAGACCTGCTTCTCCTCTCCCTTACAGCAGTGTAAGACAGGAGTAACTCTGGTGAAATCAATGGAGGTTACCCCCAGTGTAAATGGCAAGAGGAATTGTGCGGAACAGACAGCAAAGTGTTATTCCACCTCATGCATCACCAACAAAATTACCAGCTAAATTCCAGTCCCAGAATCTTTACTGCTGATGATGATGCAGAAATAATACAGCTCGAATTTTAGACACTAGGTTGAGCTTACAGTGCTGGCAGAGAACGAAACCATGTTTTGACTTTAAAATTGAGCAAATCTGATATGGAAGTTCACTGATGGAAAAAAGTATGGAAGAAACGGATTTCAAACTATATCTTTTTGAAAAGAGATGGCGCAAGGCAAAAATAGCTAATGCAATCGGTATCTGACTGCCATTGTTCGATTTAAGTAGAGACTGCTGTAATGTTCAGCAGCTGTGTACAAGACTTTGCAATACGCAGTCAAGATACAGGTCTGAAAACACACCAAGGAATAGCTACTAACTTTCACAAGCCTTAAGACCTGGAAAGATAGTCAAATGTAGTTACTAGGGTACAGGGCCGGCTCCAGGCACCAGCCACCCAAGCACATGCTTGGGGCGGCACCTGGTAAGGGGCGGCAGGGGGAGCGCGGCGCGGCATTCCGTGGGGGGGCGCTCCGGCGGCGCGGCGCTGGGGGGGCGGGCTCCGGTTGCGCGGGGCTCGGTGAGGGGACGGCGCGGGCGCGGCGCTAGAGGGGGGTTCCGGCGGTGCTCGGCGCTCGGGGGCGACGCTTTTTTTTGCTGCTTGGGGCAGCAAAAAAGCTAGAGCCAGCCCTGCTAGGGTAATCCTTTTAAAAAACTGGTATTTGTTTATTCTTAGTGCTCATTAAAGGCCCGCTTCTGCCACCTTTACTCACTGAATAATACTTTACTACACATGTAGTTCCACTGATTTCAACAAGGATTCTGGCAAAGTAAGGTGCTACTCGATGTGGGTTAAGGGTATTCGAATCTGGCCTGAAATAGATTGGATTAACCGCCCTTGAAGATAGACGTCCTCTTTCTATCCACCAAACTAGGCAGCAGCTGTCTCTGTGCTGTCCTGCCAAAGTGCCTCAGCCATGAGCTAGAGGGAATAGTTCAGTCTCTGACTGTCAGTCTTTAGTTGCTCTACTGGGATTATCAATCTTGTAGACTCTTGTCTGAGGTAGACCATCAGTTTTAGATGTACAGTCCTGTTTACTAAGGGCTTGTCCACATGAAGCAGCAATGCAAGCTATGGGTGAATGATTTCTAAAGGGCACTAACGTGTTTCACATTAATTGATTCACCCTGCTGGTGTGCACTAGAGGTTCCCTGGTGTGCTTTAACGTAGCATTAGAGCACAGTAGGGAATCCTGACAGCACAGCAGCAGGGTCTGTATGGACCAATTAACATGCAACATGTTTGTGCACTTTAGAAATCACCTCCCCGCCTCCCGCATTACCTGTGTAGACAAGCCTTAAGAGTTGGACTGGGACCAGCAGCTCATTCACACAGATTAACTACCACGGGTGTGGTTGAACAGTGAGGACAAAATGTAAAATTGAAACTTTCGTTAATATTAGTTTTTTTGTTTAATTCCACCACTTTGAAGCCCTCTGACATTTACAAAGCTTGGAAACGGTTCTGCATGATTTGATACATGCATTTAACTCTTACAACTTGGCTGATCAGTGTCAATGCTGGAGCATCAAGTGCCAACACAGGGTCCTTTTTGATTATTTTAGAGTGCATTCAAGTGTGCTAGGCACATCACAGAAAACGCATCAGAGACAGGTACTGGGCTTGGCAGACAGGTGAGGATACAAGGGCAGGGATCCGGAAGCACATAAGTTAGTGATAACATGATTTTGGTTTGCTCACGAAAGCAGTGAATTTTTTTCAAATTCTGAAGAGATTCAATACTTGTTCACAAGTGCTTCACTAAGGCAAAAAGTTTGCCAAATTTTACATTTGACCAGCTTTAGTAACAACTTTCAGTGACTATTATTTGAACCAGTAACTACAAAGGTCTCATTACCAATCCCCAACACTTTGGTTGTCTCCCTCAGCACAGTCCTGAAAAGACGGTTGGGTGCACTAGGAGAATATTGACTGGCACTTCCTGCAGTAGTGTCTATATCCCACTAACCCCAAAAGGCTTTCATAGACACTGACTATTCAAAAAAGTAGTGGAGAAAGCAACATGAGGGGGGTTATTACACCAGTCTGCCTTTTTTTGTAATATGAATTTCTGTAAAACAAGCTAAACTTCATTCTCTCTCCTGTCAAGTATTTTCCTGGAAGGCATGACATAAAACACACATCTTAGAGTGCCTGACAGTATTAAAACAAACTTAAACGGGGGTGGGGGGGGAAATGCAGTCTGTAAATAAATTAGAGCTGGCTTTGCAAAATGTGATAGGGTATTACATACTGAGAGGTCAACAGCCGGTCTCCCATCCTGGGGGCAGGCACATGGAGTCCAAGCACTTTGTGAAAGTCAGTCTCTCAGGCAACGGTGCCAGCTGTACCAATCTCCACAGTGCTGTGTAGCTCTGGAGGGCACTCTTTGGAAGAAGTGCATGTGAGGGTTGAGAACCGGGGGGGGAAGGGGCGAAGAGGAATACAAATCAGGATCAAGATATTTTCTGTGGTTAATTATTAAACGTGCTGCATGTGAAAAGCAGCATCTTCTCCAAACAGACAGATGAATCTCAAGTAGGAGTAGAAAGGTTATTTTGCCTCTGTGTTTGGCACTGGCGTGACAGCTCCTGTCCAGTTCTGGCGCCCACAATTCTAGACGGATGTTGGTAAATTAGAGAGGGTTCAGAGAAGAGCCATGAGAATGCTTGAAGGAGTAAAAAATATGCCTAATAGTGATAGACTCAAGGAGCTCAATCTATTTAGTTGAACAAAGAGAAGGTTAAGGGGTCACTTCATCACAGTCTACAAGTACCTACACAAGGAACAAATATTTGATGATGAGCTCTTCGGTCTAGCTAGATAGCTCAAGTAATAATAGCAGCAAAGCTGCGGCAGCTCAGGTGGTGGCCGCTCAAGTTTGGACCCTTAGGGTAAGCCAGGGTGTGAATCCACAGAGCACTAGCTTGCCGTGCAGTAACATCCCAAGTAGACCCTGACACTGCACTGAAAGTCCCGGAGTGGAGCTTGTGCTCTGGGACTTTCAGTGCACTGTATCGGGGTTAGGTGATCAGGTATCCTGATTTTATAGGGACAACCCCAATATTAGGGACTGTGTCTTATATAGAAGTCTCTTATCCCCCCTCCCTCTATCCCTATTTTTCACACTTGCTATCTGGTCACCCTAATCAGGGTTCACTTGGGATGTTGCTGTGTGGCACAGTAGTGCACTGTAGATTCACACCCTGACTTGCCACACTGTAACTTGCCCTGTAGACAAGCCCTAAGACATGTGTCTTCCACTACGCCTTTCAGCGACAACTACTAAAATTCTTCTGCCACTCCAGCTTGTACCATCATTAGTGTGTCTTGAATGTATCATTTGCACCTGATTCCAGTCCCAATCCTGTAGTCTTTACTCTAGAAAAGCTCTCATTAGCGTCAAGGATATCCTGGAGGCCAACGACTGATGAGGCGCTCTAAGATCGCAAGCCCTTTAAGGCAAGGAGCATATCATAGAATCATAGAAGATTAGGATTGGGAGAGACCTCAGGAGGTCATGTAGTCCAATCCCCTGCTCAAAGCAGGACCAACCCCAACTAAATCATCTCAACCAGGGATTTGTCAAGCCGGGCCTTAAAAACTTCTAAGGATGAAGATTCCACCACCTCCCTAGGTAACCCATTCCAGTGCTTCACCACCCTCCTAGTGAAATAGTGTTTCCTAATATCCAACCTAAACCTCCTCCACTGCAACTTGAGACCATTGCTCCTTGTTCTGTCATTGCCACCACTGAGAACAGCTGAGCTTCATCCTCTTTGGAACCCCCCTTCAGGTAGTTGAAGGCTGCTTTCAAATCCCCCCTCATTCTTCTCTTCTGCAGACTAAATAAGCCCAGTTCCCTCAGCCTCTCCTCGTAAGTCATGTGCCCCAGCCCCCTAATCATTTCCATTTCCCTCCACTGGACTCTCTCCAATTTGTCTACATCCTTTCTATGGGGGAGGGACCAAAACTGGATGCAATACTCAGATGTGGCCTCACGAGTGCTGAATAGAGGGGAATAATCACTTCCCTCGATTTGCTGGCAATGCTCCTACTAATGCATACCCTCTCTGGTTTTGTAGTGCATTGCTCCCTCTGTCAGTGCTCACTGAGTACTAATACAGGGGATGCTATTCCAGACCCAATCCCCAGAAGAAGCCATCTCACAGCTGTTAACTTGCAAATCTCCATGTACAAGCAGCTGCCAAGTGAGCAGAAGCGATCTCCGCTTTTCAGTTTGTGCTGTGCTGAACTGAAGCAATGCAATACTTGTAACATGAAGAGCAGGGTTTTAGGTCTGGCAGGGTCCCACAATCTCATCTTTCTTCCCACTCCTGAGTATCCCCCCCAGAATCTTCCTCTCATCATGTAGGCCCATTAACCACAAGCAGAGGTTTCAGGAGGTCAGCTCGCTCCCTTCACAGCCTTGCCCTGCTGGGGAACTGTTTACACTGAGTACCTAACCCCATACCCCCAGAACTGACTCCTCTCCAGCTTGCAACAACCACACTTTACTTTGGAGACAGGCACCTCACTCTGCCCCCACTTCTGCCCAATGTGCTCCCTTTTCACCTGGGGAGGGTAACGTGGCAGCACGTTTTTGATCCTCTCCACACTGCAAAGGAAAGCGGCTCTGCTCATTGATCCTGGAGAGCAAAAGCCACAGGAGAATTCAGAGTAGAAGCACTGGGGTCACCGGCGGGAGACGGAGTGTTGGGAGAATCCACTGGCTACAAATCAGCCACCCTGTAAGGAAACTCTCACCCCACACCCAGCCATGGGTTTGTGGGCCCTCCCGCCAGTGTAGTCAGGGTAGAAAGGATAGCGTTATAAGGGGAGATAACAAAAGGCCCAAGTGACAGACAGACATCAAACAGCCATTTGGGCCTTTGAAAAATCTCCCTCCTCGTTGACAGCATGGGATTACCCCTGAAAGATGACAGACAGTAACATCCCAAGGAGATGTTGAAATGAGGTGCCAAGCCTGGTTAGCGGCCTCTGTAAAAACACATGAGGTGCGAACCTGCATCTTTAGGCCATGCAAGCAGTTCCCTGCACCCCTTGGCATCAGAGCAGGGTGTTGCAGGGGTCCAGGCTTCTAGTGCCCCCTAACATTTATAGTTCTGCTGCCATCAGTGTCTTCTGTGCCCTAGCCCTCCAGCCAAGGTGCCTGTCAGCGCAGTCCCCTTCTGTGGTAACCAAAAGAGTCCGAACAAAAGACCCCAAGTCCTAGTGACCATGTAGCAGGCCTTCTGCTCTGGTCCAAGCTCAACAGTCCTTGCCCCTCTTCTCCCAAGGCTTATACCACCCCTCTGCTGGGGAAAGGGGGTGTCAGAGGGGAACCCAGGCCCAGCTTCTCCTCTGGGGTCCAGCTCAAAGCAGCTAGGGTGTGTTTCTTATGGTTCCTCAGCTGCTTCCTATCTTTGCCTGCTTGCAGGTGTTTGTCCAGCCCTCTCTCCCAGCAGTTTTGTCTTTCCATGCAAGCTTTTCCCAGTCTGCTGCTAAGGAGCTTTCTTGGGGGCACCTAATCCCTCCAGGCAGCTGCCTGGACCCCTTCACCCTTGCTGCCCTCTCCCTTCAGGGCCAGTCGCTAGGAATAAGCTCCTTGCTGCAGCTGTCCTCTCTGTTCTCCCCCATTGGCCCTGTACTCCTTCCTTTACAGCACTCACCCAGTCTGGTTCTCTCCAGCTGGGTCTACTCCTTAATCAGCTGTCTCTCCTCCAGGCCACTGAAGGGGCTAATTGGGCTCTCAGAGTCCTTCTGTTATCCTACTATTTGCCAGTGTGGGGCATATGCCCATGACAGGCCCCTAAATGCCTTTGAAAATCTGGCCCTTAACCTCTCTGTGCCTCGTTCTCCCTAACTATAAAACTGGGATAATGCTTTCTTGCAATAGCTACACATGAGCCAAGTCCCACCCTGTAATCTTCCAGTACAGTGGACTTCAAACAATTTTGACTTGAGGAACGTGGGGTTAAATCCTAACCAGGGTGGTTGGCCCACAGAAACCATGATTCCCTGGATCACCACATAGCTCCACCTCCGCCTCCCAGGAAGCACGGCTTCCACATTGCACTGTGAATTCCAGAGGAAAGGGGTCCTCATGGTGAACAACCTGCCAGCAGCTCCCTCTCATTTACATTGAGGTGGGCTCCAACTTAAGTGCCTCTGCTGATCGTAACTGTTGTCACACCACATGGTGAGTGTGGCAGTCCCATATGTAACCAGATTTCTAATTATGCAGAGCTCACTTAGGATTAGCTGAAAGGTGCTGGAGAAGCACAATGTGTTATTAAAAAGCCTTCTGGATCAGGTGGAAGCACAAATGTGCTCATTTAAACCAATGAAACACCAAGTATTTGATTCAGAACGGAAACACTAGCTAACTATACTTCCACACAAGCCTTTTTAACCTATGCAAAAAGCAGAGGATGTGTATCTTGGATGTCATAAGGGAATGCAGCTCTCACACTTCGTATTTTGGGCGTGCATTACATTTGAAGGAGTATTTTATTCCCTACAATATCTTTCCAGAGCATTTCAGGGCAAATTAGGCAGGAAAAAATGCAATTTGATGTCCTTCTGACTTGGGGGACTGAGCGGGGAAAGTAGTACGCATTTCCACTGCATGCAAAGGAGTAATTAAACGCTTCCCATAGAAGGGAAAGGTTGTCCCTCGGACACTTCTGTCAATCTGTATTTAGCAGACACAGCAGCCTCCTCAGTTCAAACACGGGAGCTCGCATTCTTCATTGAAGTGACCTTAACTGTCAGCCTAGCCTGCCCTGTTCGATATCCAGAGCTCTGCTTGGAACATTACGTGAACATGTGTGGGGATGGGAAGATGTACAAAGGAAAGGCACAGTAAGCCAGCAAGCCATTGGCCTCAATTAAAAAATTAAACAGGTGTCCAGAGACTGTCAGCCTAAAGATGGAGCATCTACATTTAATTAAAGGGATAAGTTTAGCAGAAAATGCCACTCCAGCTACTGTCAGAATGCATGATTAATTTGCGATAAAATATCCAGTCCTGTCTAACAGAAGCAGACAGCTGGGGGATACATATTTACACAATAGCTTGTTACTTCTTCAAGATATTACCAATGACCCTGGGCTTAGCGTCAGTGCATTAAAATGAAATTTTCACATCTGGTCTTCTGAACTCTTATATTTGCTGGAGGCTTTTTGAAGGAGCCCAGCGTGAAAAGACCAGGAAGCCTCTGAAAGGCAAAGCCAGCTACCAGTGGAGTCAGTCGCTTTGCCACAATTTATAGTGGTCACACATTATCTCACAATGTCACAGCTCATCAGTCCATCTCCAGGGCTGACAGAAAGCATCACTCTTGCTTAAGCTCATCAGCACTGTGTGTACTAAACCTCTTTTCCCCTTATACTTCCTAAATTATGTCTAAGTCATTGGCTCCTCTTCCCATCATCGCATTAACGCAGCACCTGCCAGTAATCAACCATTGTTTCAATTAGCAATTTTCATTTTCCAGGGTCTTATAACTCCCCTATTGAAATTCACATCAGGCCCAGAGAATCTTCTGCATGTTAACTGTGAAGTTCAATTGTTAAATGGTTTTAGATGGCTTACTTCGTACCCACAGCCTAATGGGAAAAAAACATTTTGCAGGGTCCTACACTTTAGTGTGACCTAGTGCTGTTTGTTTCATATGAAAATATGTTGAATCCCAGCTATTGTGATTTAGTTGACCAAGGCATTTTGGTCAACTAACAGATACAATTTTATCTCAGAGTTTTGCTTCTGCTCCTCCCCCCATTTTGTATATGATCTGGTGACAGGATGCAGGGGCATTGGCTGTTATCCAGTGAACAGAGGGTTAACTTCTGCTCAGCCTCCCACTTCCTTTGCTAAGGGAAAGGCTGTTTAGTTGCTTGGGAGACAAAGAATGGAGAACATCTGAAAAGAGAATGGATGTTACTCACCAGGTACCCTTCCCCACACCCCCCTGAGGAGAATTCTGGGGCAGGGAGTTCTTTGGGGTTTTCCCCCCTTATGGAACTGGCATTGGTTTCTGGTTGTAAGCATTAGCCCCTGATGACAAACCTTTGCTGAATCTGTGTTTCTGCTGAGTCATTCCACCAGCTTATAGACCTTTTACTAAGATTTTCAAATTACTAGGTCCATGAGGCCTGGAATAATTGCACTCCACCCCAGAACCCGACTTCCCCTGCTGCCCAGAGCTAACTACTTACATCTCAGTGAAAAAATCACCTACATCTGCGGCAGCTTCTGGGCCTCCAGGAAGCAACAATATAACAGTGTGATCTTTATCCATGGATGTAAATGGACTCTGAGGACACCCCTGTAACTTCTGCCTAGCCACTGTCCTATGTCAACGGACATAGGTGCAATAATGCAATACACCCCCCCTCTGAATACTGCCCATCCACACAATGGGAAGTCCTAGAAGCATCCTTGTCCTTCTGGGCTAGTGAAAGAGCACATCTGGGACACATCCTAAATGAGAGTCAATAGCTCCTCTCAGTGAAACTATTACTACTCCAAAACATGCCAAAGAGCATTTAAGAAGCCACCACTTGACATAACTGCATTTAAGTCCCTTGCCTTCCGTTTCAGAGCAAGCTGGCTGAGAAGTCAGCAAGGATTGGGCCTACCTCCACCTAGATAACAGTATCCCTGGACCCATTCCCAACCAGGCTTCAGGCCAAGATGTGGAATAGAGGGACGATCTCTTCTTGGCCATGATACCCATAATCTTATTGCTGCTCTTCTCTGCAGTGTCTGATACAGCTGATCATGGAATCCTGCTATCCTACCTCAGACATGACAGGGGTTACTGAGATGACTTCAAACGTTCTTTGCAGACCACACACACAGAATTGGCAGGAGTACCTGCTCCTTCACCTCCCAGTTCCCCCACCTGCAGATTTCCACAAGGTTCCCTCCTCACCCCATCTTGTTCAACATGCACAGGAAGCTACTACAGGAGAAGCAGCATAGACTGAACTGTCAACAATACACAGGCAGCTCAAGCTCTAAAGCCCCTTCACATCAGAGCCAAACAGCACAATCTCCCTGTTCTCCAAATGTCTGGTTGAGATCAGTCACGGAATGAAAAGCAGGGGGCGGAAGCTGAGCCCTGAAGAGTGAGGGGATCTCATGTCACGTCTAAGAATTTGCCAGCTGTTTATCACCACCCTCCACTGAGGTAGCCTGCTCTTGGGTCACTAGGACTGTCAGCAGCCTTGGTGTTCACCTCAGTATACTCATTGCTCAAGCCATGAAAATCCTCTGCCTTCTACATTTGGCAGAAAGACTGCCCTCCATCTGTTGTTCAGACTTCACCACAGCAATCCACACATTCGATCACTTCCAGGCTTGATTACGGTCATACTCTCTACCTAGGTATTCAACAGCCTGAAAGAGCAGATCTTTTGTTCAGAGCCTGGCAGCCCATCTCCTCAACAGCACAGACTACCAAGAGCCTGTCATCTCAGAACTACACTCCCTGCTGGATTCATGGGTTGGGTTTGTTGTTAGAACTCCACATGGGACAGGCCCAAGGTAACCCCTCACCCAGCATTATGATGACTGCCTACAACAGCTATATTTTGCTAGAATCATGGAACTGTCAGCCTCAGGAGTTTAACCACTCTGCTAGAGAAAGATTTCTTGGTGACTGGCCCATGAATCTGAAACTCATTCCCAGAAGAGCGAGGGATGGCTACAAACAACACTGCCTTGAAAGCAAAATCCCAAACTTGCTTCTGATTGCACCACTCCTGAACCCCATCACAAAACAAAAGCCACCAAAAGAGTCTGGGATCCCTGCTGACTAGAAAGAGGAAAGAGAAAAATATATCTGTATGTACACTTCATAGTTTTATGAGGCTCACACACACCAGTGATGGGTACCAAATTAGAATGTAGAGAGAACAAGGAAATACATTTCTAATAGAGGATACCACAAATCCCTGGGAGACAGATTATATCCTTCTTACAGAGGGATAAACAGAGCAAGTTAAGTGACTAAGCTCTGACCTGCCTGCCAGGCCCTTTCTCTAACCACTAGATCCTATTGCCTCCTATGACCACTTCCAGAAATAGAGGGACTTGTTGCAGCCATTCTGAAGTTCTAGTATTTTCTGAAGTTAAACTTATCATTGACGTGATCGCTTTTAGGATTACCAGGCTTCCCATCTCCCAGCTCAGAGGGTCAAAACGCTAAGGTGCCCTCTTGCTTGCTAGTTTATAGCACTTTGCTAATGGATCATTTCCCTCCATGGGGATGACACATTGTCTATTAGGTATACTCTCTCCGTTCAATTACACTGGTTATGTGGATATCACAACACAAGATCATAATCCTATATTTAGCATATGCTGTTTCTAAATGCAAAATGGGGTGACAGTGACTTGCCCCCAATATGTTGATTTTTCGGGTAGGAGCACTTATTACTCATTAGATCACACAAAGTGAATGAGCTGAAGTGATGGCATTGAAGTACAGTAGAAAAAAGCTATTACATACATAGAAAGTAATAATCGTTTGTCAGACTCTCCACTTCACACATACAGCCTCATTTCCATAGAGGTGAAAGTTTAATAGTTCACTGCAATGCTCTTATTTTTAAGAATTTGGAGCAATCAGTGCAAATCTCATCATTTTTATTTTTTCAGATGGACTCTGGGCAACCAATCTGGCAGGGCTTCCAGTCTCAAGAGCTCTAGACAAGATGAATTAAAGTTAATTGGGGGTAAAATGAAGCACTTTAAAGTGTGTCTCTGGAGCTCACAAAACTGGAATAAGCACAGACAAGATCTATTCAATTATCTGTGGTTGTGAGATTTGTTTTGTGAAAGCTGTAATATTCAACCCACTTACCAGCTCCGGCTGTGGTCTCATCAGACCTTATAGGCTAAGCCACCTGGCGGGATCAGTGCTAGAATGAGAGACCTCCAAAGAAAACCTGAATATCAGAAGAAATGGCACCAGCGGTTTCACGTATGAGATACTTCCCTCTGACTCAATGAGCCGATGCACCAGCATGGCATTAAGGCCCACCATATGGAGAGCGTACGGGTGTGTAATCTTTTAGACGAGATCTAAACCTGAAACCTTGGCAGATCATTTGTGAGCATCAACGTTTCTTTAGTGCTTTTTTGCAAGAACAGTAGTCTAACCCCAGTCTCCTGGCTAAGCTGCAATTTAAGCAGTTACAGTCCAGCCTACTGAGTTCCCTTGTCATCTTAACTAGATACGACGTTCTTCACTTCCTGCCCTACATAGTTGTGCAAGTTGCTCTTTGCTCTTGAACAGCTGTACATTTCACCCAGAGGCGACTGCACTTCAGGAGTCAGTGAAGTGAATGCTCATACAGGTACATAGAGTCTGTGAATTTCTTCGGGATACTCCTGGATGAAAGAGTCCCAAAGTTGGCGATTTCTCTCTCACACACACACACCCCTTATTCTGAGATCCTGATTTAGGGATCTTGTGTTGTGTCTTAACTTGTCACTTTGCTTTCTTGGAGCACTTGGAACTTCTTGCCACGCTGGCTGGCAATTCTGAGTGGGCAGGTGATAAGATACTTGCGTTCTTCTCCATGGACAACATTTTCCTTTCCATCCTGTAATTTTCTAACTCACGTGAACTCCCATTAATGTCAATGGAAACATCATACTCAAGAAGAGTACGATTTGAATACGAAAAAGATCTGCAGCGTGGATCAGGAAGGAGAATCGTGCTTAATTATTCTCACATCCCTTAAATTCAATCACAGCTCCATGAATGGCCTGCTTCATACAGCTGTCTTTAGTAGAAATATGTTCCACACCATGTCTCAATTTCTCCAAAGTTCAGAAGCAAAGTTTGCTTACAGGCCTCTTTCTAAACTTTACTAGTGAAAGGTGGTGACGTAGGAAAGAAGGTGGGCAAATCTGACACACCAAGGTGTCCTCAGAGCTCATTGGCAGCCATGGGTTCAGCCCATACTGCCTCTGACTTCAAACAGGTCAGCCAAATTCCCTGAGGAGCCTGTCATTGAAATACCGAATGTATAGTGAATCTTGGGCTTGTATTTACTGGGAAATCTCAGTGAGTTATAACACGTGTTCAATAACACAATGTGACCGGATGCCAAGTCATGTTTCCATAGTGTTAGGATACAGGTTAATTAAAAGGATGTTAGTTTCCCCAGTGCAGACAAGCCCTTTATGTGCAAAGAATCCTTTAAACCCAAATCACAATAGTGCAAGTGATAGTGACCTCAACATGGTTTAAAGGGAAGAGAGCTTGTAGACATCTTAAAATGTTAAGATGAGCCCAAGTTACGAGGTCCAGATGGAAGGTTTTAGAGCACGTCCTTCTCTACTGAATACAAAATAAATATTCTCTTTTCCCATATCCTGTCGCATCACTTCAATGAACAATAAACTAAAAGACAGTTCAAAATAGAATGCAACTGCAAAGCCCCAGATTTTAAAAAGGAAGAAAGTTCCATCTGTCATCGAGAAATCCAAAAATCCAAAGCACCAACGTGGAGTGCACCTGCCAAAAAGGTTTTATTTTTATGTTAAATATTGCTTTAAGGAAGAGAAATGTTCTGGCAGATAAAGGCAGTCAGAAGAATGAATAGCTGAGATGCTCAGACAATAATTCTCTCCTTTGATTTCCTCTGGTGCTGCTGCTATCAGTTAGACAACTGAATAGAAATCAGCTTATAAACAGACCACCAATGCCCGTTTTCAAAAACCAAAACCACACAACAATCTGCAAATACTTAAAGAAATGCAGAATTTTGGTGCTCTCCTTTCTGCCACCAATGGCTGAACACTGGGACTTCGGATAGACAAAACGACAGACCCTTCGTGCCCTCTTCTCCACAGCCGTAGTTTACATTCAGACTTCCATGTGCCCAGTGCTTTGAAATGCACTGAAATGGAACAATATTATTTTCCTGTCATGCACGTAGGGGCTTTCCGTTCATGGTGCACTTTGGTCTTCATCCTAACTCTGCTCTGACGACACTGTCTTCTTCCTATTTTGTTTGCTTCCTTCCAAACATAAGGGAGGGACGGAAATATAGGATTGATGTGAGCCTTAGGGGAAGCAGGGTAGATTAGGAGTATCAGGGGGCCTGGATCTACCAAGTCTAGTGACCCTCTTTCAAAACATGGTGGAACCTAAACACTTCTGGCTCTCCTACAGAGATTCTCCCCCCTCCTTGCATCGGCTTCCTTCTAAACCACCCTTATCCCCAGATGAATTCTGCTATAGCCCTCTCTGCCTTTCCCCAAGGCTCAGATTTTCCCCCTAGTCAGTTCCCAGACTCCTTAACCTTCCTCCTAGGGTATGTTTACATTGAAATAAAAGACCTAGGACATGGCCATGGCAGGCCCAGGTCAGCTGACTCAGGCTTGAAGGGCTAAAACCAGCAGTGTAGATGTTCAGGTCCAGGCTGGAGCCCGGGCTCTGAAACCAGCCCAAGTCCAAATGTCTACACTGTTATTTTTAGCTCCAGAGCCTGAGTTGAGCAAACCTGAGTCAATTGACCCAGGTTCTGAGACTCAATGCCCCAGGGTTTTGTTTTTTGTTTGCCGTGTAAACATACCTCTAGTGTCTACCCAGCCCATGATCCCCCTTAGTTAAGAGCACACCAGACCCTCTGATTAAATTAACCTTCTTAGGGTGTTCTATTTATTTTCGGCTGTGAGTCAACAAAAACCATAAGATCCAACACGGGCCCCTGTCACAGCTGGTTCTTTATAGTCTTCTTTAACCGCAGCAATTCTAACAGAAGAGCAATAAATTGTAGAAGTACAGGAGAACCACCTCCCAGTTAGACAAGCTAGAATCCTTATCTGCGGTCTCAAAGCTCTCCCACAGGAAGTTATAAAGCTTCTAAGCAAGGGACTAGCAAGGGCCACCTGCTGATCAAGCCCACAGCTAGTCCTGATTAAATCACTGACTCAGAGAAAGAATTAGGAAGGTTTCTTCCTAGGGACACTCTTGGGCAGACTGCTCGCAGGCCAGAAATACTCCTCCTCTGACCCCTGCAAGGCCAGTACAAACCCCACCCTTTCCCCTTTACTCCTCAAACAGGTGGTTTTTCCAGGCTCTCTCTCATTACTCAAAGACAGGTGATTTGATCTTTCCCAATTGCCCTCACCGCCAATCCTGGACAAATTGACCCTTGATTCGTACAATCTCAACAGGAGGCTTTTTAGGCAGATCTCATCTTCCTGCTCAGATTCCCTGCTGCACTTGGCCTGCACAAAAACCGTCTAACTAATAGGTTTTCAATTACATTTTGAGATGGAGCATGGTCATTGAGCATTTGTGTTTCTAGTGGGGTCCCACTGGGAATGGTTCTTGGCCCTACGCTTTTTAACCTTTTCTGTTTTAAATGACCTAGAAGAAGACAAAATCATCACTGATAAAGTTTGCAGATGATGAAAAGAGTGGGGGGAGTGGTAAATAACAGAGGACTGGTCACTGATTCAGAGCGATATAGGTCACTTGGTAATCTGGGCAGAAAAACAATATACATTTTAATACAGTTAAATTAAATTGTATACATCTAAGAACCAAGGACATGGGCCATACTTACAGGATGGGGTGGGGGCTCTATCCTGGGAAGCAGTGACTCAGAAAAAAAGTTGCGGGCTGTGATGGACTTTGAGCTGAACATGAACTCCCAGTGCGATGTTATGGCCAAAAGTTGTAATGCGATCCTGGGATACATAAACAGGAAAATCTTACTAGAAGTAGAGAAGCAATTTTATCCCTCTATTTGGCACTGGTACAACAGCTTCTGAAATACTGAGTCCAGTTCTGCAGCCCACAATTCAAGAAAGATGCTGATAAATTAGAGAGGGCTCAGAGAAGAGGATAAAGACATGCCTTTAGTGATTGAACTCTTTCAGTCTAGCCATTTAGCTTACCAAAGAGAAGGTTAAGGGCAACTTGATTACCATCTGTAAGTCTCTACCTGGGGAACAAATATTTAACATTGGGCTCTTCGATCTAGTAGAGAAAGGTATAACACGATCCAACGGTGGGAAGTTGAAGCTAGACAAATTCAAACTAGAAACAAGGCATACATTTTTAATTGTGAGAGTAATTAACCATTGGAACAATTTTCCAAGGGTCATGTAGATTCTCCATCACTGACATATTTAAAATCAAGATTGGGTGTATTTCCAACAGATCTGCTTTAGGAGAATTATTTGGGGGGAAGTTCTGTGACCTGTGTTATACAGCAGGTCAAACTAGATGATCACAATGGTTCCTTCTGGCCTTGGAATCTATCAATTGCTTAACTGACCAAGTAACCATGTAGCTTTTCTTGTAAACTTTGTACTCTATTCTTTGTCTTATTATGTTTGTACCAAGACTGCAGGTCCTCAAGGCAGAAATCATGTCTTGTGTGTCTGGGAAGAAGAAATAAGATATCTCTAAGATTATTAGCCGCAAAAAGAACCTATATAGTGACTTAAATATCTAACAGATGCACACATTTCACACTGTTCTCAAATGCTTAACTCGACTGTTGGGGGAGGAGTTACAGGGCCATTATCAGACTTCGTTCAGATTGATATTTGTATGGCAGTGGTGCCTAGAGGTCAGCACTCCTTTGTGATGGAGACAGTCACAATGAGCAGTAGTCAAGAACAATAGGTTGGAGAAGGACTGGGATGAGAAAGAGGCAGATCCATGGTGAAGTTAACTGATGTAGGGAGTCCGGGGGATTGTTCAAAGGACACAGGGATCTTGCTCAGCCTGGTAGAGACCTGCTGCTTTTGCCCCCCCACACCCAGTAAGTGGCCCTGCCGGTAGGATCCTTAAAGTGCTGCGCAGCACTTTGCTGACCCTTTTGCCCCCCGAGGGCTGCCGAGAGTGGGGGCAAAAGGGGCAGCTGTCCCAGGGCCTGGCGATTTACCGTGGCAGCGGCCGGAGCCTCAGGCCCTTTAAATCGCCGCTGGAGCCCTAGGTGGTGTGGGCCAGGCAGCGCTGAAGGGCTGGCTGTGGGAGGCTGACCCCAGCCCTGCCCCTTCCACCCAAGGCCACGCCCCTTCTGGGGCCCCAGAGCCAGGCCCCCATACTGGTAAGACTTTTAAGTTACTTTCACCCCTGGAGATGGCACCCACCCCAGAATAGCCAATAGCCCAGTGGTTAGGTCACTCACCTGGGACGTGGGAGATACAGGTTCAAGTGCCTTTTCCAAATTAGACAGACTGGGGAGATTTGGGTCTCCCACATCTCACGCGAGTGCTCTAACCACTGGGCTATTGGCTTTTCTGGAGCCTCTCTCCGTTTGTTTAATGTTTAAATGTTTTTGAAAAAGTCTTGTTTTCATTTTGCCTTGGAACAAAAACGAAAATTGAACCCTTGAAACTTTTTGTGAAATGAAATTCTCATTTTCCAACCAAAGCAGCTGAACACTTGGCTACTAGGCAAACAACATTTTTTTCCCCCCTCTTCACCGAAAACAACGTATTACTGTAGGCTGGACTTTTCAATGGCACCTAAAGGAGTTAGACCAGTAGAGGGCAACCTGCGGCCTGCAGGCCGCACGTACCCCATCAGGGTAATGTGTTGGCAGGCTGTGACAGTTTGTTTACATTGACCGTCCGCCGGCACAGCTGCCCACAGCGCCCAGTGGCCGGGAACGGCAAACCGCAGCCACTGGGAGCTGTGGGCGCCGTGCCTGCGGACGGTCAATGTAAACAAACTGTCGCGGCCCACCAGTGGATTATCGTGACAGGCCGGGTACAGCCCGCAGGTTCCCCACCACTGTACTAGTGGATCTAAATAAAGGGAAAACGTCACAGAACATGAGTGTTCACTGCCAAAAAAGGAGCATTAAAAATGACAAATTCCAAGGAGCCTAAAGACTACAGCTAAACCCAGAGAACAGAGTTTCCCAGCAAAACCCAGGAAAACAGTGAGTAAACAAAGAACATATGGGATCAGTAGTCAAGTACAGAAAGAAAGCGGAGGTGGAAGACAGAGAAAACCCATCCAGCAGAATAACCGGCCAACGAGAGCCCTATGGATTTTTAGATTTATTTCCACTATATTGGGTATCTTTTCTATCATCTTGTCTTTAGTGTATTTGCACTCTCTGTTACCATGGTCTCAGTTATTGCCTTTTTCTTTCTACAGATGCTTTAAAAATATATGTCTAAAACCTCCAGTGATAAAAGACTCCAGCTAATATCAAGATTTTGCTGGATGTTAGTCCAAAAAAAGAAAAAGAAAAAAATCAATGAAGGAAGAGGGAAGAATGTGTGTGCTCTATTTCCCTCACTCGGCTTTTTCTGATTTGCACTGCCGGGAGAAATCTCTTTTAGAATATTGTCTCATTTATACTGCGAGAAACCTCTCAGCATGCAGAGGGTGGGGTGGAGGCTTTTATAAAAAAAAACAAAAAACCATCTGCCTAACCTTCTCCTTACGTTCTCCTCCATTTAGGTTTACACTGGCGAAAATCAATGATAAGAAATAAAATAAATATTTATCGAACTGCCGCCTTTCACTCGGAAGCTATAGCATATGCTGAACACGCTCTGTTTTCCTGGATGTTTTTTTCCCTCCTGCATCAAGCCCTTGTTCTGTCAGAATTGTTTTCATGTTAGTATTAGTCAGTCACTCCCCATGTGTCAGTAAATGCAAAACATGCCTGCTGTGAGACCGAGAGAGCTGGTGCCACTTTGCAGTTCCTCAGAATGCGAGCTGGCGCAAAGACAAAGCTCACACAAAAGATGACAGGCACCACCACCTGCTTTTCCAAACAACAAACAGGAGAAATGACAATGTCTTGGGAATGAGGGTGGGGGAGAGTAAGTAGACTTCAAGAAGTGGAAATTCAGTTTCTCGTCACTGAAGAAGTATGGTATGAAACAGTTACTTAGCAGCCCTGCACTTCACAGCTGCTCAAGGAAACCAACATCTGTGCACTGGGTCAGGTATTACATCCTGGCAGTTGAACCAGGCAGCCAGCTACAGCCGGTTTGTTTATTTACAGGCATTTCTACGGTGCTCCTCATTGCAGTCTATCAGTGATCTTCAAACGTTAATGAATTTAGCCACAGGACACCACTGTGAAACAGGGAGGCTTTAATATATCCATTTTGACTAATGAGGGAATGAATTTTGGGTGAAGAGGGCTGATTTGACAGGAAGGCTGTATGGTTAAGGCCCTAGACTGACTGGGCCATGGGAGATCTGGGTTCACACACAATTCAGACTTGATCACGGGCAACTCACTTCGGGCCAGTTTTTTAAAGATATTGAGGAACCTAAAGGTGAAAAGAGACACCAAGTGGGATTTGAAATCCAAGTAAGTTAGACGCGTAGGGTTGTTTTTTAAAAAAAAAAAAAACCTCACTGCACCTATATGCATCTTCAGGCACCTAAATACCTTTACTCTGTGCCTCCCCTTCATCATCTGTAAATTGTGGAGAATAGTTCCCTACCTCATGTGCGTGGTGGGATAACACATATCCAGCACTCAGACACTGATGCTATAGACCTTGTATAAGGATCTACACAAAAGCATAACTGGGTTCAAAAAAGAATTAGATGAGTTCATGAAGGTTAGGTCCAGCAACTGATATTAGCCAAGACGGTCAGGGACACAACCCCTGCTCCAGGTGTCCCTACACCTCCAACTGCCAGAACCGGGAGTAGACAACAGGGGATGGATCTCTCAAAATTGCCCCGTTCTGTTCCTTCCCTCTGAAGCATCTGGAACTGGCCACTGTCAGAGACAAGGTACTGGGCTAGATGAACCATTACTCTGACACACTGTGGTCATTCTTATATTCTTATACATAGTTCGCTCTGGGCATCCATGGGTGGTGTTTCAAAAGGGGCTGAGCATCTCTCACTCCAATTGATTTCAGTTGAAGTTCCGGTGCTCAGCAACTCCGAAAATCAGGCCCTACATGTCTCAAGCGAGGCTCCCAAGCTCAGTAGACCATTACATGTTTGGGCATAAATCATAGAAGCATAGAGTATCAGGATTGGAAGGGACCTCAGGAGGTCATCTAGTCCAACCCCTGCTCAAATGATTTGCCCAAGGTCACACAGGAAGCTTGTGGCACGGTCAGAAATGTAACTCAGAGCTTCCAACTCCCAACCGAATATTTTAGCCAACAGACCATTCTTTCCTGATTTATAATTTTCATATAGCCCATTTTAATTACAGTCTGTCTCCTTCCGAAAGGAAACAAATACTAGTGCTGTACACAGCCGATGGATCAGGAATGAAATACAGAAGAGTTATTTGTTTTCAACACTGCAGCTGATCGTCAATAATCAGAGCCCCAAAACTACCCCTGAGATCTTGGTCAGGTGTTTGACCTTTAACTCCCAATGAAGCCTCCTGTCATGAAAAATGCCACAGAAACATTAATGAGCAGTTGCAGTCAGGGCCTCTGTTTAATCTCCCATCCATCTGATGGCACCTCCAGCAGTACAACGACCTCTGCTTCCACAATACTTGGCACTCACATAGTGCTTTACCTTTCCAAAGCAGTTCACAGATATCAATCAAATCATGCTGATTGATTGGCTCAGTACTGATTCAAAGGGAGGAGCACCACCTACTGAGTTAGCAGTACCGCTTCCTTCAGCGCAGAGAAGACAGTGAAGTAGAAGCTATCCAGTGACTGACCTGTCTGAGCTCTCTTATTGTGTGGTGTGGCTGAACGCTATGAGACATCATGATCATGGGGGTGGGGATGGGGCATTGGGGGGAGGGGTCAAAATTGATTTTACATTTTTACTCTTCTTCTGCAAAGAGATTGACGGCACAGAGGGCCATTGATATCAACTGAATTCATAGATTATAAAGCCAGAGGGGACCATTGTGATCATCTAGTCTGACCTCCTGTATAACACAGGCCATAGGACTTCTCTGAATTAATTTGTGCTTGAACATATCTTTTAGAGAAACATCCAATCTGGATTTAAACATTTCCAGTGATTGAGAAGCCATCACAATCCTTGGTAAATTGTTCCCATGGTTAATTACCCTGACTATTAAATATTTGTGGCTTATCTCTAATCTGAATGTGTCAACCTTCAATTTCCAATTATTGGATCTTGTTATACCATTGTCTGCTACACTGAAGAGCCCTGTATTATCAATTTTCTGTTCCACACGTTAGTACTGATAGACTGTAATCAAGTCACCCGTAATTTTCTCTTTGTTAAGATAAACACACTAAGTTCCCAGAGCCATTCGCTTTAAGTCCAGCTAATCCTTTTCATGGCTCTTCTCTGAACTCCCTCCAGTTTATGAGCATTGACTTGTGGACACTAGAACTGGAATCAGTGGTCAGACCTGGGTCAAATACAGAGGTAATGTCAATCCTATTCAGTATTACTTTGTTTATGCATCCCAGGGTTACATTAGCCCTTTTGGCTACAGCATCACATTTGGCTACAGCATATGGGAACTCATGTTTGGCTGATTATTTACCATGCCCCCCAAGTCCTTCTCAGTGTCATGGTTTCCCAGACTAGAATCCCACATCCTGTAAGTATGGCCTACATCCTTTGTTCCTACATGTATACATTCATGTTTGGCCATATTAAAACAACAATTGTTAGTTTGTCCCCAGATGGCTCTGTATCAGTGACCTGTCCTCTTCATTATTTACCCCACTCCCACTCTTTGTGTCATCTGCAAACTTTATCAGTGATGATTTTACATTTTCTTGCAGGTCATTGATAAAAATGTTTTTTAAAAAAAAGCATAGGGTCAAGGGCCAATCCCTGCGGGACCCTACTGGAAGAACATGCATTCAATGATACCCAGTCAGCCACTTTTAATCAATTTCACGTGTGATATGTTGATTTGTATTGTGCTAGCAAGGTTCCATGTAGTCATCTCTCTTTACAGAATAAAGGCTTACCTCTGTTTAATGCACAAGACTAGAGGTCTTCCTAAAAGAGATGCTCTAACCCAACCAGAAGTAATGGGCTCCATGCAGGAACCCCTGGGTGACATTCTATAGTCCATGCTATGGAGGAGGTCAGACAAGATGACTACAACGGTTGGTCTTCTGGCCTCAAAATCTACTAATCTTAATAAAACTCATTCAGTAAATACTCGTGATTTCTATGAAAATCATCAGATAAAGTCAAATGAGGAGGAGACTGGAGGCTTTTTTGAATTTAGCAATCAACTCTTTTTTTAATTCTCTCCCCTTCAGATGTTCTGTTCCCATTCGAGTACCAATTCATCCTCATCACAGAGGCCCCATGTAAATTCAGCACTCCTTCAGCATGATGAGCCAACCCTACTCGAGCATTTCTTCTCCCTCAGTGGCAAGGGTGTTGTTGACCAGGTTTAAGGCTGCGCTCTATGAAGAAGGCGGCACAGCATCTGCAAGCTCTATGCCTTGCTCAGGTCAGTGCCCTTTGGCTCCAATTCAGTGATGTACTTACAAAGAGTTCCTTATGTGCTTAAAGTGAGGTGCATGCTAAGTCAGGTTCTGAGTCCTTCACTTTTATTAGCAACAAATTCACCCACAAAATAATTATGGAGGAAATTTTCAAAAGCACTTAAGCCACTGAACATCAATGGGACTTGGGCTCCCAAATCCCTTAGATGCTTTTAATCATCTCCCCTATCTACATATGCATATACATGTATCTGTACCTCCTCCTGTTTTTCAGAGTAAAGTACACCAGTGCCCTCCCTTCTATCAACCAACGCTGTTCTTAAAGGATAACTGCCAGCTTAAAAGAAGGCTTAGCACAAATGCTGCCTGTAACAAAACACTCTAGGATAGAAATAATATTCTCAGACACCTTTTTCAGCTAGGATTTAATAAGTGAGAAATCAATGTTATAATCAAACATAATATTCATTTCCTACAATAATCCTCTGACACACCACTTTCTATTTCAGCTGATTAGATACACACCTTAAGTAATAGAAATTCCCGATCAGTAGTCTGCAAGTCATTTTTTTTTTTAACCTAAGGCAGTTATTTCTTCTCATACAAAATGCTTACAACTAGGGAAACATTTGCTGGAATTCTACCACCATCGTGTTCTCCCGGCAGTGGGATAAATGGTGGATAATTACGCTTTGTATGCCTAAACACTGATCTGTTGGGATTAACAGCAAGACCTGCAGTCCTAGCTGTTTGGGGGGCTTTTTATTTTCCATATTTCAATAACCAGTAGGCAAGAGGGAATTTTAGACCATGCGACCCAGCTAGGGGGTGCAGTAAAGACCGGAGGCAAGAGCAGTGGGACATTGGCAGTCCTACGTGAGCTCTACAGGTTGACAATGTCTATCTTCAAAAGACTCGCTGTCAGACAAGATAGCTTTATATACAAAGATGAAACTGATGGGGTTTTTCTTGTTGTATTTCTGCCTCCTTTTGGCAGAGTAGAAACGATGTAAGAAGGAAACTAGGGCTTTATGCCGAACTGCAAAGCTTTGCCTTCTTATCGAGAGCGAGCAGCTGAGGCAGCTTCTTCAGTAGTTGGCTTTTTAATTGAAAGATGAGAAATTCTCTTATGCAGTTTGCATGAATCACAGAATTTTACAAAAGAAAGAACCTGGATTGTAGGTATTCCTATAATCTGATAAACCTAGGGACAAAATTGGCAGAATCTGCCATAGAGATGAATGAACAAGTTTGGATAAATATGAAGCTATCCTACTATTGGAATAAAACATGATGTTCAAAAAAAGTTTGGCCAACTCCTCAGTTGTTCGTTATTATTTGTGTTAGCATTGTACATAGAAGCAACAATCAGGATCCGATTGTGCTAGAGGCTATACAAATATGTAAGTAAAAGACAGCCCCTATCCTAAATGATCTACCCTCATTTTCACAATCATCTGTACTTCTTGGTTCCATCTAGAAGCAGAGGTGCCCAAAGGCCAGGAGAGAGGCTGGCCTGATGGTATTTTTGTTTCAACCACGTATAGGAAGTACCCAAGATTTCACAAGAAAGCCTGTTCCTGAGAGAGTTATGCAGGAACAGTTTAAGCAGTCAGACTTCAGTCTGCTTATCTGAACCACAGCTGGGCCTGAACTGATTGTTGTCGGGTGAGTTTTCTAGTTACAGAAAAAAAAAATCAATTACAAATTCCAATGTGAAAGTTACATTTAGTAAAACTAGGGGGCTTCATTCTCTGAGTGGAGAGGGTATCTAGTTGCAAAACCCTAATTGTTCATAGATTTAAGGCCTGAAGGGACCATTAGATCATCTAGTCTGACCTTTTGTATAACACAGGCCATCGACTTTTATCTAGTTACTCCTGTATTCAGCTCAATAATTTATTTGTTCAAAGCATATTTTCCAGAAAGACATCTAGCATTTCATCCACCTAGCAGTAGCTAGCACTGCAGGGAGGTAGTTTAACGTATAGCAGCAGAGAATCAAGCATATAGGGTTGTCAGGCATCCGTTTTTTGACCAGAACTCCCGATCGAAAAGGGACCCGAGCGACTTCGGTCGGCACCACTGACTGGGCTGTTAAAAGTCCGGTTGGCAGCACAGCGGGAGACAGGGGCTAAGGGAGGCTCCCTGCCTGCCCTAGCTGAACACAGCTCCTGGAAGCGGCCACCAGGTCCTTGTGGCCCCTAGGCACATGGACAACCAGGGAGGCTCCATGTGCTGCCCCGCCCCAAGTGCCAGCTCCGCAGCTCCCATTGGCTGGGAACGGCAAGCAATGGGAGCTGCGGAGGCAGCGCCTGCAGCTGCAAGGGCAGCACGCGGAGCCTCCCTGGCCACTTGGCTGCCGCTTCCTAGGAGCCGTGGTAAGCACCGCTGGGACCCCACAACCCAAACCTCTCCTGCACCCAAACTCCATCCGGGAACCCACATCCCCCCCAACACCCTCCCCCAGACTAATCCCCCTCCTGCTTGCCAAACCCCTCATCCCTGGCCACACCCCAGAGCCCACACCCCCAGCCGGAGGCCACACCCCCTCCCACACGCCAAACCCCTCGGCCCCAGCCCAGGGCCCTCTCCTGCACCCCACCCCACAGCCTTCACTCCCAGATGGAGTCCTCATCCTACGCCCCACAGTCCAACCCCCTGCCCCAGCCTGGAGCCCTCTCCTGCACCCTGAGCCCCTCATCACAGCCCCACGCAGAGCCCATACCCTTCCACTGCCCCAGCCCAGAGCCCTCTCCCATACCCCAAACCCCTCATTCCTGGCTCCACCCCAGAGCCTTCACCCCCAGCCGGAGATGAGAGGTTCGGAGTGCAGGAGGGGGTGTGGGCTCTGGCTGGGGACTCTGGGGTGGGGCCACGGATGAGAGGTTTGGAGTGCAGGAGAGGGCTAGGGCAGGGGGTTGGGGTGTTGGGGGGTGTGCAGGGATACAGACTCCAGGAGGGAGCTTCGGTGCAGGAGGGGACTCCGGGCTGGGGCAGTGGTGCAGGAGGTGGGTGAGGGCTCCGGCTGGGGGTGTGGCCTCCCGTTGGGGGTGTGGCCAGGGATGAGAAGTTTGGGGTGAAGGAGAGGGCTCAGGGCTGGGACAGGGGTGCACGAGGAGGGTGAGGGGGCTCAGGGCTGGGGGTGTGGACTCCGGTTGGGGGTGTGGGCTCTGGGGTGATGCCAGGGATGAGAGGTTTGGGGTGCAGGAGAGGGCTCAGGGCTGGGGATTGGCGTGTGGGTGGGGTATGGGCTCTGGATGCAAGCTCTGGGTGGGGCCGGGGATGAGGGGTTCAGGGGAAGGTAGAGGACTCCGGATGGGGTTGGAGGCTTTGGGGTTGGGCCAGAGTCCTCACCCCGTCTGCATCCCCAATGCCCTGCCGCAGCCCAGAGTCCCCCCCCACAACCAAACTCCCTCCCGGAGCCTGCACCCCCACCATAAACCCTTCATCCCCAGCCCCACCCCAATCCCCTGTCCCAGCCCGAAGCCCTCTCCCATACCCCAAACCCCTAATCCCTAGCCCCACTACAGAGCCCACACCCCCAGCCAGAGCCCTCACCCATCCTCCTGCACCTCAACCCCCTGCCCCAGCCCGGTGAAAGTGAGTGGTGGTGGGGGACAGCGAGTGACCGAGGGACGGGGGATGGAGCGAGCGGGGGCAGGGCCTTGGAGAAGGGGTGGGGAAGTGGCAGGGCCTTAGGGCAGAGGTGTTCGGTTTTGTGCAATTAGAAAGTTGCCAACCCTAGCGGAGATTCGCTTAGCTACACACCTCTCCTGACACCCCCTCCTGATCCCAATATTCTGCCTGCCTTCCCTTATGCTAGGATGGGGGATTCAGGACCAGGAGGTGGTATACTTGGGCAGCGGAGCTGGTGCAGGCAGGTTGGAGCCACCTTTGCACTATCTAAGAGAGTTCACCAGGGATAGCCATGGGCTATTTTAACAAGAACCACCTAAGAATCCAGCCCAGAAATCCTAACATCTGTATTAATAACAAAGAAGAAACTCCTACAAAATCTCAGTAGTGGGTTTCCCATTGAAAATACTGGAAAATAGAGACAAATAATTTAAAAATAGATAGATTACCATATGGTAAACACATTAGCCCTTGTCTAAACAAAGTGTCACGAAGACAAATGTACATTTATTTATCAATGTTACAGTTACAAACACAGAAAAAAAACATGCTTTCAGGCTAAAATGGTTTATTATTCAATTAGTGATAAGAAAGAACACAAGCAAAGTCTCCATGAAAGCGCACAGTGTGCGTGTGTCTCCCATACTCCAGCACAATGGAAAACAAAATGGCTGCTACATTCTGTACACCAGGACTCCTAGACATATAAAGGGTCAGCACGCAGAAAGCAATAGCCACCACCACTTCTTAGTGACACTCACCACCACCTAAATCTAATTAGCTATCAAGTAAGTCGGAATTAGGCCCACTAGCACTGATCTCTGCACCCATAAAGCTACAGTTTATAATGGCTAGATCTTAAGCGGGTGTACATAAGTGTAGCTCTGACTTCAGCATCACTATGTTGTACTTGATTTCACCTGGAGCTATAGCAATTGAGACCAATTGAGAATCTGGCCTTATTTTTAAGATCAGTCATAGTCTGTAAGAGAAAAGGAAATACTCCTTTCTCCAAATGTTGCGAGGCTTGTCCATCACTAATCCGTTCACCTTTGCCCCTTAAACCTACTGTTCATTAATAGGGCTCTGCAAACTAACATGCTATTAAAGATTTTTCTTTTAAGAAGGTGGACAACTTTCCTGGAGAGAGCGCAGCTGTTAACTGAATGCTTCCTTTCCATCTCTTTCCCCTTCCTCACTCCATCTCCTGCACCTTTTAGGGGGTTAAACTCACTGGAATAAAAACCACCCACCACCACACACAACAGTCTAGTTTGCACCTACCCAGCTACAGCAGAAGAAAATAATTGACTGGAATTTGTTTTCTTTGGTCTGAATGTACCAGCCTTCTCTAAATCTCCCTAACGATAATCCCCTTTTATCCTTCATCACGGGTCTAGTTGCAAAGCAAACTCAGATGCCAGTCATGCATATACTACAGCATGGTATTGTCTATTGTTCAAGCTATCACCCAAAGCCTTGGCTGCAGGATGAAGCTCAGAGGAGGAGCGCAAAGGTGGCTTGGGCTGAGTTCACAGTGGGTCCGCCTCATGAAAAAAAAAAAATCAGAGTTCTTCAGGCTGCTCTCACTTATGCCTGCTGTTGATGCCCCCAATATATCAACCAGAGATCAGCAAAGACTATGGATAAGTCCCTGCACTGAGAGGCTACTCCCAGGGTTGGCTATGCTTTAGGGCTAGCATGCACCAGCACCACAGGATCTGTGCCGTACAGTATATTTGTATTTGCTTCTATACAAGTACGCTTTGTAATTCATTGTAGTGATAAAAGGGCTCTTAACCAATTAGCATTATTTTTATATTGCAGTAGCCACCAAAGGCACCAATCAAGGATCCAGCCCTAAACAAGCCGGGTGCCGTACACAGAGACAGTTGTTGCATAGCATCTGCCCTTATAGCTTTTACCCTCATGTGCACTAATTTTTTCCACATTCCTCTGGACACTCCAGCAAATGAGAGTCTCATTCTAGGAAATCTGGCCTGGAATTTAAACTTTGCACCATCCAATGCATTCAAAACAACAGTCATTATTGTAGTTTCCCCCTTTTCCTTTATCAGAGGAGAGAAATTCATTTCTGAAAAGCCTCACGTAAACCACCAGAACACTATGGGATGTTTGCAAACTGCACGGCTGCCCTAGCTGGAGATACACACTGGTTCACATTAAAACATAAGCCTTGAAAAAACAAACAACAAAAGAAACCATTGTTTGAAAAATGCATGCCCTTTCGTCTCATTCCCCCAGCTGGAGGACAACTTTGTGGCAAAGCTGGAACGGAGTAAATGAAGTGCCTCTCGCTTGTTCATAACTCTTTCCAATTTTTGTATCTTACATCAAACAACATGCCCCTTTATACATCCGCAGCAAGAATATTTATCAGGAAAAACATAAGGCAGAAAAAGTGGGATTTTTCTCTCCTCTTATCTCAATGTTTCCCGCCTGACATGGTTGCTGAGGTGTTTTTCCATGTAATGCATTAACATAACTTTATGCAGGAATGTATATGTTTCATAAATTCACTGTGTGTGAGTGGCTGTTATAGCCATCCAGGCCATGCATACATGTAGGCATTGTGCACCATTTACATACTTACTGCATAGATAGATTTTCATGAAGATAGAGGAATCTCAGTAATTTCCATTATACTGTAATCTCTGTAGGCTAGGGACTGTCTCACACTGTGTGTGTGTGTGTGTGTGTGTGTGTGTGTGTGTGTGTGTGTGTGTGTGTGTGTGTGTGTGTGTGTGTGTGTGTGTGTGAGAGAGAGAGAGAGAGAGAGAGAGAGAGAGAGAGAGAGTCCCTAGCCTACAGAGGCGCACACACACACACACACACCCTAGCACAGTGGTTTTCAACCTTTTTTCATTTGCGGACCCCTAAACATTTTTGAATGGAGGTGGAGACCCCTTTGGAAATCTTAGGCATAGTCTGCAGACCGCCAGAGGTCCATGGTCCATACATTGAAAGCCACTGGCCTAGCACAATGGGGCCACAATGGAGTCACTAGGTTGCTACTACAATACAAAAATGATAATTAACAACAATGGCTAGGAGAGCTATGGCAAATTAGAAAACTCTAGGAAGGAAATTGCATTACAAGATGCACATTTTGACAATTATAGTTCCATTTTCACTATTCGTTTTGAATACTTTAAACTACACCAGTAAGCAAACAGCTGTAGGTTTTGGGAAAAGTCTTAGCAGTATCTTTGCTGAAGCGTTGTGAGACATGCCGATTTGCAAAATGCAGACTAGCAAGGCAGCACCGTACAGAAATCCATAAACACTAGCTTTTGCAATCTCCAGAAACACACAGTCCTTGTGCTTCCCCTCTCCAAGTTAGTTACAAGCGTTAAACAAATTCATCCTACCTACCTAAGGGAAACCAAAGCCACGGGGGTTGAATAACCTGCTTAACGCTACTGAATCTAGTGAGAGAGGTGGGATTAGAATTTATGAGTTCCTGGCTCCCAGTCCTGTGTTCTAGCCAGGTACATGTCTCAGATAAATCATCTTTTAAGTTACCTGATTCAGGATTGTTCCCAGTCGTATGTTGTCCAGCAATTTGCCCAGTCCAGCGTTAAACTTTCTCTTCCTACCTGGAGGAACTAAATGGTTTGTACGCGTCTAATACACACATTCTAAAAACATACACGTTAAACCTTTTTGTTTTAATTCAAAAGGGAAATTGTCTATGCAATGAAATACCTTTACAAAGAGTAAAAGCCATTTTCTCTGTCAATTAAATGTCCCCACTTTAAGCTAGAGTGTGGTTTTTGAACCACAAAGAGCAGGCGGAAGGGCTTGTGAGCACCAACAGCAAGAGTTACTACTACACCGCACGTTACAGGCGGGGGGTTTTTTTGTTTGTTTTTTTATAGCTGTAGACATGTCAGCAATTCATAGATATAGCGCCATCTACTGGCACTCTGTGCGACATAGTTCCTGAATTTAGGAAGGCCAAAACCACTCACTGTTTACTGCAAATGGCTTCCTCTGGCCACTCCTTGCACCCGCTTTTAACACTTAACAAGGTGTGTCATGCACTTCCTCTCCACCAGCCAGCACCACAGACCAGTGCCAAGGGCGGGGAAGGGAAGGCCACAGTCTCTCTTCGGCCCCTCTCCACTTGGAAGTCTAGTACCAATAGCTATGCTAGACACCCACAGACCTTGTGCCAGCAGTGCATGGACCAGGACTGCAGAGTGTAAAATAG
This sequence comes from Trachemys scripta elegans, assembly GCF_013100865.1. Classification (NCBI taxonomy): domain Eukaryota; kingdom Metazoa; phylum Chordata; order Testudines; family Emydidae; genus Trachemys; species Trachemys scripta. The sequence continues at coordinate 101,058,750 of NC_048305.1, read as the reverse complement.
GTGGGGGTCAGGATTCCTAGTCTCCTTTCCACCCCGTCTGTGTCCATACAGGGCAAGCCACAATCTGGACTGCAGTCCATTTTGAAAGGTTTGTGCTACTGAGTGGATTTTGCGAGTCAAGCTGACTTTCCAGTTGATGTGGCTTTACAGAGCTGGAAGAATCCATCTAGTTTCCATTTGGGGTTTCTCAAACATTTGTGGTTTGGACCACCTCTCAGCAGAGGGACTGTCTTGTGGATACCCATCCCATTTATGATTGGTGGCCCTCCCATTCATGATCACATAATATTCCATGTCGACCACAGCAATTGCTTCCAAGGAAGGAAAGTATTTATTTATTAGGAAAGTATTTAATAGACTTCAGCTGTCACTCAGTGCTATTTAGCATCTGGAAACAAGAATGAGAGATAGCACCATGAGGAGAGTCTAAGCGCCACAGTTTGGGAACAGCCAACTTGCATGGTAAGAGAAGGCACACGCTTAGAGTCATGTCACACATTAATTAAAGCATTCAAAAATGTCATCCAAATAGCATTTAGGTTCAGGACCACAAACCTACGCATTATTTTTGAGTACGGAAATGGTCTTTGCAAATCTCTTGTCTCCAGAAGGGATATACAACGTAACTTTAAATGTCAGGCAGTTATTATATAAACATAAAATATCCAGATTTGCAGTTTTCCCTGTTCTTTTATGAATTCTCTTTACTCCTTTAGCTGCTTACTAGTTTGCACTTACCTTTTAGTCTGATCATGTAAAAGGTTTTGGAACAAATACAAGGGAAGAATAAAAACATAATGGTTTCTCACTGCTGGAGGGCATAACTCTAATTAAAAAGAATGTTCTTTCTTTTAGCACCCAGACTTCTTTCTCTTCTAAACCTGAACTTTGACATTTTCCAACTGAGATTTAAAACAAGGCAATAATTCTCTACCACAATGTAGGTCTAGCTACACTATACAATGAGAAGAGAAAAAAAATGGGAACGAGGTTTAGGGCTAATGGACACATCGGGAGCTTTGGTTTAGGAGCAGGCAGGTTTGCACATCCCCAAACAGCTCCTAAGCACACAACAGTGATCATTTCCAGGGATACATATAAAAACGGTATACCTGCACATTATACACATACAAATGAATATACATGCACATATAGACATCCAAGTGTCTGATTCTGATCTTGTGTAGACTGACGTTACACCTGATTTACACTGACATCAGAAGCAGGCCAAAAAAGGATTGTCGTGTGTTTGGGTGTGTGTATTTATATATACAGAGATGACACTCAAAGCTCGGAATCAGCCTGATTCTGAAATCCAGGAGGGTGTTTTGTTTTTTTTTTTTAAATATACACACCCCTGCACATTGACAAAACAAACAAATCTGACATTTTCAATCACAGCCCACATGGGCATATGTCATTGTGAACACTGAGGCAATTATTAAATAAAGAGGATTTCTTAATTTATCTAGCTATTGTGCCTAATTATGCTACTAATTCCACTTGTGACACTCCCTTGAACTCAATGGGCTGAATTGTGCTGTTAGATATATACACACAGTTCCCACTGAAGTCAGTTCTCACCTACCCCATGTACTGAAGCACCTATCACTGTTGTATATAAATGTTGGCCCATGTGTCTATGTGATCATGTATCGGGGGTAGCCGTGTTAGTCTGTATCCGCAAAAACAACAAGGAGTCCGGTGGCACCTTAAAGACTAATAGATTTATTTGGGCATAAGCTTTCGTGGGTAAAAAACCTCACTTCTTCAGATGCATGGAGTGAAAGTTACATATGCAGGCATTATATACTGACACATGGAGAGAAGGGAGTTACCTCACAAGTGGAGAACCAGTGTTGACAGGGCCAATTCGATCAGGGTGGGTGTGGTCCACACCCAATAATACATGAGGAGGTGTCAATTCCAGGAGAGGCAAAGCTGCTTTTGTAATGAGCCAGCCACTCCCGGTCCCTCTTCAAGCCCAAATTAATGGTGTTAAATTTGCAAATGAATTTTAGTTCAGCTGTTTCTCTTTGAAGTCTGTTTTTAAAGTTTTTTTTGTTCAAGAATAGTTACTTTTCAATCTGTTATAGACTGTCCAGGGAGGTTGAAGTGTTCACCTACTGGCTTTTGTATGTTACCATTCCATGGATCTCCTGGCAGCACACATTCACTGCTCCTGGCCCACCCACCAAAGCACTCTTGGTACAATAGCAGACTAAGACCCTATGGGTAGTGCTCCGTGATGCACCGAAAGCATGGACCTACCCAGTGCCAGTTCTTTGTCACCTGTCTGCCAGATCCTCCACTAGGGTAAATTGTCTCCTGTCTCTTCCACTCTCCTCAAACTATTCTGCCTCCATTGGCTTTCTAGCTGTGCTTTCACACAGGGGTTGTGGTGACAGTATCTGAGCTTAGTTCAACTACAGAAACCATGTGTTATTTGGGTGTATACTCCATTAGCCAGCATCGTATGCTGTACTATAGAACTGACTGTCTGAAATTTTACAGGGTCTATAACTAGAGATGACCAGAAAATGTGGGTCCCTCCCCCACTCACCATTGAAAATTTCAACTTTTCATTGAAAAAAAAATATGAAAACTGAAGTTTTCAGACTTTACCTGAAAAGTTGGGTTTGGAGCTTTTCGCGGTAAGATGAGACTTTCTGTAAAAACTCTTTTTGGCCCAATCCTAATTTTCTGTTGGAAAAAAAAGGTTGACAGAAAAATTTTGTCCAGCCCTATCTGTAACAGCAAGCTAGGAAAACAAACAAACAAACAAACAAAAAACCCACAGCCTTGCTACAACTTTATCTACTCTCTCCAGGGAACTGTCCAGCCTGAAATCCTCCTGAAGTGCAGCAAGCCACCCGGGAGGGATCTCCATTTTAGAAAATATTTGTATGTTTATGTAGCACTTTCCATCCCAAAGCACCTTAAAGGGCTTTAGAAACCATATATTCGCCCTCCCCTGAAATGTCACCATCTCGCCTAGGGAACATGGCAGCGATATTACACAACAGTTTAGAGTAGACAAGATATGGGATTTTCACAATTGTTCAGTAGTGCTCCCGCTGAAGTCAGTGGGGTCAGAGTTAGGCCAACATTGAGCATTTTTGAAACTCTCTCCCATATATTTTTGACTGCATAAAGTATGCATGCCTATGTATATCTAGATCTATCTCAGGGGTAGCCAAACTAACTGACCCTGCAAGCCGCATACAACAATCTTCAGAACTTCGAGAGCCACACCTGCAGGAGCTCAGGGCTTCTGCCCTGCGGTGGAGTGGGGGGCTAAGGGCTTCTGCCCTGCAAGGGGGGGGGTGTCGCAGGGCTGAAGCCCTAAGCTGCCCTTCCCCACAAGGCAGAAGCCCTGAGCTCCCCTTCCCCTCCCCCCACCCCCCACTGCAGGGCAGAAGCCCCAAGCTCATCCCCCATCTGGTAGGTGAAGAATGAGGGTCAGGGGGCTCCGCAAGCCGCACTTACACTGTAAAAAAGCTGCATGTGGCTCACAAGCCATGGTTGGCCACCCCTGTGATGGACACATATCAATCACACCGTGATGGACACTTTCTTTACTGGAACTCAGAACACTCATAGTAATGGGTCTCCTTAGGGGAGAATCCTTGTGAGGAGAGACTAAGGAATTTGCTTATTTTCGGAGGGCCCTACATTGCATCACATCATACACTATGCACCGCTCCAAGTTCCAACAGGCAGGCACTGGTAAAGAGCAGTAACATACCTATGGATTCAAACCAAAGTTACAAGCTCCAATCCTGCAAACAGATGCTTTAATACAGACCCCTGTGACAATGTGGAATCCTTGTGGGTGTGGGCCTACTCAAACTTCTGTTTACAGAATCAGGTCTAACATCAGGAGATCCTTAGCTGATAGTTGAATTTTCTCCTTAAAATATATACAGAAATTGGTGCAACTCAACAGATAAGAGAGGATTCAAGTGATCACAGAGTATTTTACATTGCAAATATGTTTTTCACCAAAGTCATCCAACTTTTTATGTAACCTCTTTTCTCATTTCTACCCTTACTTTGCTTACTTAACCTTCAGTAACTAACTCAGAAAACTGCAGTAATGAACACCAAGTCAACAGATTGTGCAGACACGGAGTCAGAAGTGTGATACAGAATCATCTTAGTTATTGTATTAATGACTTTTTTGGAGATGAAATCCTTGTGCAATATTAACTATGTATTGCTTTGCTTGCAATTGACTTAGCGTTGCAATGGTGCTTGTTCGGAAATATTAAAAACAACTGCCTACTTTGTAAAATGATGAGATGAAAAGTACCATCTCTGGGATTTTGAGGAGGGAAAAAAAAATTGTTAGAAGTTTATTAGACCAGAACCTCATCTGGTGTAAACTGGCATAGCTTTGTTGGAGCTATGTGAATTTACACCAGCTGAGGCTCTAGCCCAAAACAAATGATTGTTTTAGGTATGGAATATGAGCCCCTAAAGCAAGATAAAATTACTTTGGAAATGTTTCCTTTAATCATCAAATAAGGAACAATGATGTCCAAACTGTTCCTAGCTCAGAAACTACTACTCCTCATCCTCACCTGAGTCTGGTCTATATAGGATCAGCTCTTCAAGTCCTTTTCCATTCCAGTCTGTCCTTGAAGCACTTTCTCAGAAACTCTACAGCTAATTGTATCCTTTCGTATGACCTCCATCCATCTAGCTTTGGGTCTTCCAACTCTTCCCTTAACCCTCTTCTCTTAAGTTTAATACATTGTTTCCTGAATATTCTTCTGATCTTCTTTTCACATGCCCAGACCATCTAAGCCTGGATTCCCTCAGCTTGTCTATAATTGGTACCACCTTCACACTTCCCCAAATTCATTTCTTTCAAACATGGACCACCCTCATAACGCCAAGCATCCATCTTAACATTTTCTTTTCCACTGTATTCCAGAGCTGATCCTGTCTCTCTCAGTGCCCAGCATCCAGGGCCAGGCAAAAGTGCAGGTCTAATTACCATCTTATAGACCTTACTTTCCGGTTTGATAGGCATTCTTCCATGGGTGGCAGGTATAATAGGCCAGGGAAGGCTTAGCCTTCCCTGGGACTGCCACCAACCTGCGGCTGGACATTGGGCTGTGGTAGCCCCACCCCTTCTCTGAGGCCCCCACCAGCTGCTGCTGCACTGCCTGTGCCTGCCTCCTATCATGTCTCCTTCACTCCACACACACCCCTGAAGTCCTTGCTGTTCGCCGCGTCCTCCTCGGGGATGAAGAAGTGAGGAGGGACGTGGAGAGCCAGCGGAGTGAGGATGCTCCGCCTGGCACTGGGGCCGGCGGTGGGAGGAGCTGACGCTCGGGGCCTGGCGGCTGGGGCCAGTCTCTTGGCCAGGAGAGGGCCTTCAGGACCGGGAGAGGCTGGCGACTCGAGGAGCCGGCGACTCGAGGAGCCAGCCCGGTGCTGCAGCTGGCCCTCTCAGGTGGCTGGCGGCTCAGCCCAGCACTGGCAGTCAGTGGCTCGTTCGGGGGAGGGTCTTCAAGGGCAGGAGGAGCTGGTGCTTGTGGGGGGTGGCCTGGCTCTGGGCCAATGCTGGCGGTGGACCACGAGTTGAAAAAACAGTGTTCTATGATAACAACCACCTTTCATGGACCCCTTATACCTAAGTCCACGAACCCCCAGGGGTTCACGGATCACACGTTGAAAACCACTGCTCTACATCTTCTTCCACTTCCTCTTTGCTCTCCCCCATAAGCACTACATCATATGCAAACAGCAGTGCCAGTCTCTGGCGGTTTTCTGCAAGTACATCAAGCAACAATGGATACAAAATGGGGGTTGGTGCTGAGCCTGGATATGCGCTGACTCTTACTAGAGACTGTTCATTTTCTCCCCATGGCCTTCTAACAGCACCCTCATTATACGTCCTGAATGAGTCTGATATAGCCTTCAGATACGTGTCATTCTGACACACCACCAGATGACTTCTCTCAGAATGTGACCATAAGCCTTCTCGAGTTCAATAAATATTATGTGCAGGGTTTTCCTCTTTTCTCTGTATTTTTCCACAAACAAAGGTAGAAGCCATTGTTGACTTGCCTGGCATAAAAAAACACCTTTGCTTGTAGTTCAGTAACTAACAATATTAATATGAAAATGGGGTACCATGTAGTAGCATCAACAAACTACACATCTGCTACTTTTAGTTTTAAATATCAATGAATGGGACACACTGGATAACAGCAAGTCAACGGCAACATAAATTCTACAATCCCAGATTTCTGCATTGAAAATCAGTTCATTGACTAATGTGCACAGGGGGACCAAGCTCCATCAATAATAATACCCAGCATCAAGTAGTATTTTGGCAAGGAACTAGCATATTCCTAGAAAGTGCATTTGTAGTTATGGATGGTGCTGCTGAGTTGAAAAGGTTTACAAATGGATGACGTACCAGTATTAATATGCACACCTATGCAATTGGCCACTTACCATGTTGGCCCCACAGACAAGTCAATTATCTCTGCACTTTAGAGTTTAATCTGCCCTTGGAAGCTGCCCAGCGGCAGCACTGAAATGCAATGCAGAGAGTTAATTATTAGTTAATATGACATGTTGCCCATAGAAACGTTCATACAGGAAACTTCATTATGATGGTCCATGATGGAGAGCTCAGAAGCAACAACAGCTGGACAGATTATAGCCAGTTTGGAGGTCTCCTGCACAAGAGCACATGCTTTCTAAAGAAGGCTGAGGCAAATCAGAAGACATAATGTAGATCAATTTCTCCTGCCTTTCCTGTTAGAAAATCAGGCAAGTGGAAAATGCGGAAATGCCCCTTTTCCTTAGGTTTTGTGTCTCAGCAGGTCTTCTTGTACTCTTAATGCCACCGGCTTGTGGAAGGAAAGGAAGAAGGAAAGAACAGAGTCAGAAGAAATCTGGCATGCTTTGAAGGTGGTAAGTGGCCACATAGCCAGTCCTTTAACTTTCTTCTAGTTAGGTATTAGAGAAGGAGCTGGACACTCATGCAGAAGATGGTTACCTTACCATCCATAGCATAAGGATTCTTGCGTGCTTTACAAGGACCTTTCAAACACAAGGACACATGGGTGCTGTATAAGAACCTTTACAACCAGTGCCCACTGATTAGTTTATCCCGCACCAAAATGGAACCACTGGAAATGCAGCAGCCAACAAATGCTTGTCAGAGGTGGTGAAGCCTGGAAGCTGTATGTGGAAATTGCATAGGCATTTGTAATTATTTGGCTGGTCCAAAATTTTCCAGCCAAAAAAATGTTAACAGCCACAAAACCCAGAGAAAACAAGAATGATTTATTTGCTTCATTTCTTTTTCTGTTCGCCTCTAACAAGTATGTGAGCCAGAGCATTAGGACTAATGCCCCAACTCCTCTGAAAAATCGCTATAGGATCTTTAATGATCACAAGTGCTTAAGATCTTCATTTTACTCTATCAGCCACACAGCACCCGCTACCAGCATGCTGGCCATTGTTTGAAGCTGGTTTAGGAAAAGGATCACCACCTATGGAACACCAACACCACTTCTTGCCACATCTGTTTTTTCTCTTGGACATTTCCCATCCATGCACAACTTGACCTGACCAGTGGTGTTTAAAGGATCAAATGAGATTATGGGTAAAACTTTCAAAAGCACCTCAGGAGCCTAAGTTCCATTTTCAAAAGTGATTTAGATACATAATAGATTTTTAAAGATTGTTCACAACTGATATCTTCATCATACAGGTGTTTTGTTTTTACAGCTGGTATTATCAAAGGAGTCTATGGCTGCCCCGCTCCCACAGACGTGTAATTGGATTGGGTACCTAACCCTATTGGGCCCCTTTGAAATTCCCAGACTCTTATTTTTTCCTGGAAGCCTCATGTTTACAGAATCAAGGCACTAACAGAACTGACTACATCCCTAGATAAAACTGATAGTATAGTATCTGTCTCCCTACATATTTCTGTTCATACACCTTTAGTCCTTACCAATGATATCTGTGCTAATCCAGCTGTATCCCTCCACAGCAGACACTGCCAATTTCTACAAATCATATGTTAGTTTTGCCCTATAGAGAAGTATCCATCAGTGAAAGATGAGACCACCAGATTAGTTTCCATTGGTAATTGACTGTAGGACAGAATTTAAAGCCAGGTTTCCACACAAAGAAGGCTGCATAGAGCCCATTATGCCACCAACACAAGCTCTCACCAACACAAGTACTTCACAACTATTCCCCAATAAGATGAGTTACCTCCATAATTACTTCCCAGTACAGTACTTCGCTATAAGTAAGATGTTTGCTATTACTATAATACCAGTGAAACTTCAGGGTTGTAAGTGAAAAACAATGATTTGGTATTAATTACAGTACCGTAATTGCACCAGCATATTGATTGGGCTTATATAATAATTTCAGCATTAAAGGGACATGTAAGAGATTATGCAAGAGATGTACCATAATTATGTATTTACCATACGTTCAAAGTTAAATTACTCATAGAAATATTCAAGATGTATCATGTTCTCAGAGTTGCAAGAGCTCCTACTGGTGGCATTGTGAGTGCTAGCCAGACTTTCCCCCATGAATACCCAGATTTAGATACTGTCCTAGTATAGATCAGACTCGAATTTGGTAATTTCCGCTTTTTCCCTCGTCACCATATTTCTGCGGATGGCATGCACCCAAGCAATCAAGCAGAGTGACTAAATTTGGGGGGAAAAGCTCCTCAAGTGCAAAGCTAGGATTCCCCCAGTTATTCCGAACAGTCAACCTGTCAATGCTGTTCTACTACAACACTGTGGAAAATACGGTTTCAGACCTGTGACAAGATGCCTCCTCTGGGCCAGACTCAGCACTATACTATGTAACCGGAAGGCAGGGGGAAGGCCCTCACTGGGGAATATTCTCGGTGCAGACAGCCCGCTATGCGCAGCCAGGTGGCTGGCTGGGCACCACCTCCTCAGTGGGCCTGGGTTCAAGGGATATTCCAAGGGGAGGCAGAGCAGAGGGGAGGCAGAGGAGGGAGAATGCTGTTCAGGGCCAGGAAGATGCATGGCTAAGATGGACTTGTATCCCGGTGATTCTGTGCCCGAAACAGCCATTGGAACAGGAGCACATCATGTTGGCATAGCCTGGGGGCTGACTGAGCCAGTGCCCCGGGCCTTACCAGCCCCACAAGCATCTGCATAGAAGAGACGCAAATGGACTTCCCTCCATTCCTGCTCTAGTTCAAGGATGTATCTGACTCTTAGAAATCTAAGGGCCAGTAACAGAGATTTCTTCTCTCTGCCACAGTATTTACATCGGTTCCTTCCAGCAATGGGTCTTTATTCTGTGCAGTGATACAGCCCAGAAAGGTCATCTAATTACAAAAAACAATACTTATTGGATGCATTCATGCTTCTGCAATTTTAATAGCAATATGATCGCTGGGATTTATATTATTTTCCCTTTCTGATTAATTATTTACACAGACAGGCAAGGGTTATTAAGAATGTGCGCGCTTTCCTATGCCGCAAAGAGATTTTAAAAGGAGAAGGAGGAGACATGCAGACACAACATTTGAGCACAGACGGTTTTCATATTCCATGACTCAGCACTCAGCAATGGGTCTGTCCTTGCCCAGCGATGGAACCTCATTCATTCAGAACAAAATTTTGGAGCTGGGACATGTTGGTTTAAATACATTTATAAAGCTACAGCTTTCTTGTTTGCTGGGCTGGTACTGGGGTCTCCAAAGTTAGTCTTAACATGGTCAGGGAGCATCTTCCCATCAGCCCACGCAGATGCCAGACACAGAGGAACCCAGAGCAGCATTGCTGCAGAGTCTGACCTGGTGCGAATTGCTTTTGCGAACAAGGCTACACTCAGCACAGGCAGCTGGTTCAATGGGGAAGTTTTGTCTTTAATGGTTTATATGATTAAGTACTACGCTTTGCATAAGGATCCCCCTGTCCATTGATTCAGAGAGCAGAACAAATCCTACTTGCCAGGACCCGCATGTACGAAGTATGCCCAGGGCCAGATTTTCAGAGACCCTGAGCAATCGCAACTCCCATTGACTTCAATCAATGACAAGTCTGTATTTCTGAAAATCAAGCCTAAGGAGATGCCTACACTCCAATACATTTTGCCTGCACCTTTCAGCTCCTCATAGGGTATGTCTACACGACAATAAAAAACCCAGAGCAGCAAGTCTCAGAGTTTGGGTCAAGGGACTCGGGCTCGCACTAGGGAGTTAAAAATAGAAGTGTAGACTTTCAGGCTCAGGCTGAAACCCAGTGAGGAGGGAGGGTTTCAGAGGCTGTGCTCCAGTCTGAGCCCGACCATCTACATTGCTATTTCTCGCCCCGTAGCATGAGCTTGAGTCAGTTGACCCAGGCGGTGAGACTCACTACCACAGGTTTTTTATTGCCGTGTAGACATTCCCTATGAGGAGTTGAAAGATGTGCGCAAAATTCCTGCTGGCATATCCGATAATGCTGCAAGGTCCAGTCAGCCAGTGAACCACGTTAATTCTTATGCCTACTTTACGCCCATGTGAATTTCTTTATATATTTAGTGCATTACATATTAGAATCTATTCGTTCATTTCCTGCAAGCCCAGATTTTTATACAAAACTGTACTGTTATCTCCATGAATTTTAATTGGGGGGGGAGGGGAGGAGGAAGAGGGAATTCACAGAGAGGGAAAGACAAAATCCTCATGCTTTATGCTGTTCAATTCACTCTGCTTGGAAACAAATTGGTACCACCAGCTTTTAATTAGTTGGCAGCTTGGTGCCCCAATGTTTCTTTATAAAAAAGAATTTTACTCATGAATAATAATTTTATGAAAAAGATACTTAAGGAATGAACAAAAGAGTCTATCGCACAAAATGACAAACACCGCTCTGACTGGGAGTCTGTCATTAATGACAGAACAGTCATTTAAAAACAAACAAAAAAGAACCTATATCATCCAGGAGCTACAAAATACCAGAGAAAGATTGCAGGCAGACGGACTAAAAAAAATGGTTCCAAGTACCCAAAAAAGAGTAAACCCAAGAGAAAATGATAAGAGCAAGTCCCAAGTGGGGTGAATCTAAGATCACACAGTAAACTCATGAGTCAGGGGAGAAGTGGAAAAGTTTATGAGATATGGTGGCAGACACAGCTCTCTTTATCTCATATCTGTTTTTACGGCAAGCTATATATCACATACTCACTCCAGGACAAACTGCAGCCTACCCCTGCAGGAAGGTGCAAATAGGGTGACTAGACAGCAAATGTGAAAAATCAGGACAGGGGGTGGGGGTAATAGGAGCCTATATAAGAAAAAGACCCCAAAATTGGGACTGTTCCTATAAAATCAGGACACCTGGTCACCCTAGGTGCAAATGGGGTGTGGGAAGAGGGCACAAGGAGCATTCCTGGATCTCTGCACTGGGAAGCAAGTCTAGCCACAGTTGCAGTCCTTGCTCCTGACTCATGCTATTAGCCTGCCCAAAAGGGGACAGGGGAGGAAATGGCATCATGGCGCACATACACATCAGTCAGCCTAGACATGAGTATACACTACACAACCCTTAAAAGTCACAATGTATCCCTGGGCCTGACTGTAGCGATGCAATGAAGCAAATTCAAGTCAGAATTTTTTCAGCAACTGGAGTGTGTTTGGAGCTTGGATCATGTCTACAGGATGTGCTGAAACACAAAACCAGGAATATTTGCTTACCTCAGCCAGGGAAGGAATTCTGCTGCTGCAACAAGGCAGTGGAGAAGGCTAGCTCTATGTCTGGGGTGTGGCGCTGCTAGGAATTGTGGGTAACCATGCCCTTAGCAGGAAAGGCTTGCTGAAACTACAGGCAGGGCAGTGTCTAAGGAGGAGTTAGCAGATGGAGCTCTGCCAGAGGGTATGAAAGGCCAGGTCTTAAGGAGTTTTTCTTTTTTTTTCTCTCCATCTTCTGTTATGAACTTCACAGTAGAGTAAATCTCAGGTAACAGTCAGGCCTGCTGTGTAGGGAAAAGCTAAGTATGAATAAGAAACCCTTCCATCACAGTCACAGAAAGCATGCTTCCTGGGGCTTGAAAGGCAGCTGTGCCTTAAATGATTTGCTCTTTAATGGGCTTTTTAAAAAAAAAAAAAATCTGTAATCAGCATGTGAACTCTGAAAAACCATTGGTTTGGTTTATAGAGTAAGCAGCTCTGAGTCTGGCGAACCCACACAGCCTCCTATTCCCAGCCTAGCACACAATTGCCTGATCAGTCAACTCTCTTGATGCAATTTTCACATTTGATGTTTTATATTAACAATAATGAACTTTCAGAAGATGCTATCTGACACACCAGGTAACTCTGCTAAAAAATAAAAGATGCACTTTGAGAAACAGAATTATATGCAACATAAACCCAAGAACATAGCACAGGGCAATGGCCTATAAGGCCCCAGTCAGATCTGCATGGGTATATTCCTGTGATTATGTGTAGTCCACTGAAATCACTGAGGATCTGCATGGGCCCAGGAGTCTACCCACACAAATCCGCTTAAAGGATTGAGACCTATGATAGGCCCACAGTACCCCCCTCTCATGGGAACACCTACAGAAGCAGGGCTAGAGGAAAGGAAATGCGTCACAGATCTCCTAGAGGAGCTTCTCCACAATCATTGAATCATAGGACTGGAAGGGACCTCAAGAGATTATCTAGTCCAGTCCCCTGCAGGGGAGATGGTCATCACCAGATGGAGCAGGCCACAGTTCTGCCACCAGAAGCCAACAGGTCCTTGAGACTTGTCGAAATCCTAGAGGATCTGGAAGAAGCAAGACCCATCTGCATGGAGATGCGGTCTCTCCTCACTGGCTGTGGGGTCCAAGGAGCCATGCTACCCAGGGTCCCCCAGGCTTCAGCTAACTTTGGGACCTCCTTAAAGTGGGGGCTCCATGGAAAAGTCATAACCGTATCTGTATTCCCTTTCCCTAGTAATCTGCATGGGGCTGGTGGAATACAGACCTTTCCCCCCCAAGAGTCCTGCTCTCAACCTGCCACCTCCTACTTCAGACCCACCTACTATTTAGCCCTGGCTACCTCATGGATGCCTTCCTCTCTCCCTCATGGGACATTCACAGACTGATGAGCTCAGGGGAACCATTTCAATGTGGCACAGAGTAAACTTGAAGGAAGGGCTGGGGATTCAGGAAGCACTTTTGCAGACAGGGAACCAAACCATACGGAGTAAGGCACTGCATGGAGTGAGTGCCATATTTCAGTTTTACATGCTCCTTGAGGTGGGAGTGAATCAAATTGTCTTACAGTGCTGCCATCACTTCATTGACTGGGCACATGAGAACAGAGACTGAAAGTTTTAATACCAAAAGGGTTAGATGGGGGCTTTCTGATGGAGCAGAGAGAAAGAGGGTTTTTTTTCTAGATTCAAGTGCAATATTAGCAGCAGATTGACTAGATAAGGTTTAGTTCTGATCCCAGTGCAGAATGGAGTTTTGGATGAGTGTTCACCACAACCTTAGCATCCTACCACACTGCTGAGCTGTGTAGGAATAAATAAAAAAAATAATGGAGATATGCTATCTCCTAGAACTGGAAGGGACCTTGAAAGGTCATTGAGTCCAGCCCCCTGCCTTCACTAGCAGGACCAAGTACTGATTTTGCCCCAGATCCCTAAGTAGCCCCCTCAAGGACTGCACTCACAACCGTGGGTTTAAGAGACCAATGCTCAAACCACTAAGCTAGCACTCCCCCTCATGCAGTAATGATGAGGACTGTCCTGGTATTGGTCAGACCTCTCATGTGCCAACACCCCAACTTGGGACACAAATGGATAAACAGCCCCAAAATGCAGGGGACAAAAAAAATTATGAATGCAGGAAATTTTAAAGGACTCATTCCTTTAGTATAACAAGCTCTGTCTCGAACATTGGCTTCATGATTCTTTATCTCTGATGTCAATAATTATCAATGACAATATACAGGGATTAGAGATGGGCAAATTTTTTTATGCAAATGACGGGAGGGTTGCTGAAAAATACAGATTTTTGGGGTGACCGAAACTATTCGCAAATTTGGGTCAGTTTTGGTGTTCATTTTGGAAAAACGTTTCATTTCACAATTTCCCTATGTTTTCTTAAAAAAAAAAATTTTTAAGCCAAAAAAATGAAACCTTGAAAAGTTTGGGCTGAATGAAATATTACATTCAACCCAAACCACATTTTTCCAACTTTTTCATTTCCCTGAGAAATTTGAATTTTTTTTAAAATTTCGGTTCAATCTGAAATTGTCCTCCCCAAAAAATGAAAAATTGGTTATTTGCCCAGTTGTTGTGATGGGGGAGGGGCCCAATTTGCATGGAATGTAGGTCACTTTGGTACTAAAGTGAGTGATATCCTTCAAAATGGGGGGCACCACAGTGTATCATGATCAGTGAAACTCCCCGGAGGGACTAATATGGACTGGACACTAGTCCACGAACTGGGAACAAGAGAAGTTACGCACCTCAGCCAGACGGGCAGAGCAGTGCACTGGGTTTAATGAAGTTCCACTTGCCCCATGAACACACGCAAAGTCTGTGGTGGAGCCACTGGTTACTCTAGCTACAGGCCAACTAGAATGGCACTGCAGCGCCACAAACCAGGTCTCGAGGCCACTCAAATTTGGCCTGGCTGCCCTTCCACCATGACGGAGTGTCAGCCAGGCCAAATCTGCCACCTTTTTCCAACCAAATCTGCCACCTTAGGCCTATGAGGAAAGGGCAGAACACTGAAGTTTTGCCTAGGATGGCAGGTGGTTTTGAGTAGCCTCTGAGTGGAGCAGCAAATTGAACCTGGGTCTTCTGAGTGGTCACCCCAACCACTGGGCCCATCTTCTGCTTGTGTCTCAAGACGCCTGAGAAAGGATACCACCCTGTTATAGTGAGAGCTCGCCAAGATTTCTTTGTTCCTAATATTTCTCTCTGTGGGACTGGCTGTCACTAATTTTTCCTCAGCCTCAAAGAAAGTTATCAGTGACTTTTCTAATGCTGCTTTCAGAGCCATTTCCTATTTTTCATGAATCTAGCTGATAAGACTTTGCTGTACCGTATTTACTTCTATTTTCCAATTCTAAGGAAAAGCAAACAATGCAGAAACCTTTAATTTCGCATTTTCCCCCAGCTGGTAAAAATGATCGCTAGATATGCACGCATCAGTATAATCATCTCCTAAACAAATGGCACAATGACAAACAGGGGGGGAAGAGTACTGCACAAGCTGGTGTTTTCAATTTAGAAAGTATGCATTATTTACACTGCCATTATTCCACTCAATTTGAGTTCACGCTTTAGTCCTAATTTCAGTATAATCAAAGTCAATGAATATTTAATCAGCATTGCTTCCAGAAATTGAGTAATGCCATTAACATAATGTCCCCAGGACTTCAGTGCAGATTTTCCTCAAATGCACGGGACTTCCACGCCTTCCCCACCATCCCCTTTCACCAGTTGATGTTCAGAGCTTCACTTCAGCTGGTCAGATAAGATGGAAACTGTTCACATTATTATTTTTTTTTAAAGCATAGACATTTCACCACCCAGACTGATTCAGCCTAGTGTGCGAGTTAAACAAAATGTGCTGTTTTCATTAGCTTCATCCTAATATAGGAATCCGTGATAATTAAAAAAGAGTCCAATTGCACTTATATAGCACCTTGCATCAAAAGATCTCAAATCATTTTGCAAACAATTAATTCTCACACCACACTGGTAGGCTGCCAGTTGTTATTGCTCTATGCATTCTACAGATAGTCAAAAAGAAGCAGAGCGATGTCAAGTGACTAGCCGATCGCTACCTAGTACATTAATGATAGTTTGGTGTAGTGCTCAGGTGTCCTGATTAACTCCATGTTCCTTTTTCCAACCAACAGACTGTGCTGCCTCCCCAAAACAAGGAAAGCATCAGTACATATTAATATTTATGAACAATGCAAAATTACAGCATAAAAAACTGGTCAGACATTTCAGAGCTGCTAAAAGTGATAGCTCAAAAGCTATATATTTTTTTAATGTGTCTGGAGTGTTCTCTAGTCTACCCATACACACCCCTCCAGTGGATTTGCATCTAATCTATCAACTTTTCTAACATGACCATCACTATAACATCTAGACTAGGCATCCAATTAATGTCCTATAGCTGTCCTTCTCTGTCTGTGTTCCTATATAAAGGCACATGAGTATCTGAAGGGTATAGATTTAAAACACTAGACAATTCCAAAATTCCCTATTTTAATGCCTAGTTAAAGTTTTAATGAAATCTGAGACAATAACTTTGCTTAGGTTGCCCAGAAATCTGAATATCAATCACTCTTTCATTAGATTAGAATGGATTCCTTTGCACATTAAGCAGGGGAGCTCAAACTATAAGTTCAGTTTTGCAAATGCTGACAACATATACAATATAATAACTTAGGCTATGTAAGAATGCGTATCCAGAATGTGTTTCCTATCTGTGATAAGGAGAGTTTCAGTAATATTTATCTTCACTGCACTTTCACAAAGCATCTCGTCTGAAGTCCCTGATCTGATCTGAATTTAGGAATATGAACAGACTGTTGAAGGCCATTGCTGTTTTCAGTCTTTAGTATAAAAACCATGCTACATCTTGACAATTGCTCTGAAGAGGTCTGGGAATGCATAAGTGGACACAGTAACATAAGCACTTTTCAGCGTAACAAAAGGTAAAGTACGAAGCTCTCCCAGGTAAAGGAAATGAAGCTAGCAGTAGAATTGTCAGAGGGAGTTGGGTAATGCTTGAATGCACAGTAGGTAGAAGACTTCTCTCCAACGACTGTCTTCAAAACTTTGTCATTCCAGTATTTTCTTAAAGAGCTCACAAGCTTTTGAGGGGTATAATTAAGCAGAAAAATGTTCTACAGCTTTGCTGGGTTGACAACATTTGGCATTCATTGATCAAGCAATTTGGGGTCCCCTTGTAAAGGTACATGAACAAGCCTTCAGCTGCAAAGCCTGTTTGCAATCCGCCTCGAATCCCTATCCCTCGTCATTTGAAAGGGTTCACTTTTACAGATGGCGAGGAGGAAAAGGTAATACATCTGCGTGTGTGAATGAGAGAGCGCAAAATTTGCAATGGGCTACAAAGGAAAATGTCTCATTTGGCTCACGTCAGCAGCAAGCACTAGTTCACCCCACACGGGGAGCACTAGCAGTAAACATCACATGATACTAGGGCCCTCATAATCTGCAGTTTAAGGTCTAGCAGCATTGTTTTAACCAGCCTTGCCATTCATGACAAGGAGTGATCTGAGTCCAGCAGTGACCTCTGACTGTTTGGAACTTAAGGAACATACAGGTATTGTAGTCGGTCTCTCAGTAGAGGAAGGTTCTGCCATCTAGTCCACCCAGCATCCTCTCACACCTGACTGACTAATGCAATGGCTTTAGGTGTTATCCTAGGGAGACCCCACTACCCTTTTGGCTGGTAGTCAAGAATCATAGAGCCAGCTGTCTGCCAGTGGTACTGGAAAAGAAAAATGGTGAGTTTAGCCTGAATTTGTGGGCTTTACTGAATCCAGGTCAAACTCAGTTATCGTGATATGTCAGAGGAGAAGGAGAAGAAAGGCATCATACATTTCCCTGCTGCAGCACATGGGCTGTGTTAGAACAACAGACATGCATACAAAGATCAAGTATTTGCAGTAGTGTCAGGAGAACTCATTGTGTGATGGGATTCATATATTAGGAGAAAGGAGAACTGGTGCTCTGAGAATGAGAATTAAGCAGGGAGGAAAAAACCTAGAGGCAATCTTTGTGGGTTTCCACTATGTATTGTCAATGCTGCAGATAACGGGTTACAAATCATATTGTGTAACGGGGAATAATATTTATCCATGGGCGCCTATGTTTTCCATTAATAGATTAAGGTAGGCTAGTACTGAAATACTTATGAACTACACGGATGCACTGATGATGGGCAGCCATGCAGCTGTAATGGTTCTACACATTAAAGATATAGGCCTGGTCTACAGTACAGAGTTAGGTCAACATCAGGCAGATTACATTGATCTAACTCTGTAAGCATCTATACTCAAACATATCTCCCACCGATGGAACGTGCCCACTACACCTACTTGACTCCACCTCCGTGAGAGGCGTAGCGCTTAAGTTGACGTAGTTAGGTCGACGCAGCGTCAGTGTAGACACTGCCTTGCTTACATCAACTGTTGCTGCCTTTCAGAAACTCTGCCCACATCGCCCCACACTGGCAGTTAAATTGATGCAAGTGCCTCTTGTGAGGATGCCCACCGCCAACACAAGCAGCGACGTGTGGACGTGTAAAACCGATTCAACTATTGAGGTGGCTGTACGTCGACGTAACTTAAGTCGACTTAATTTTGTAGTGTAGACGTGCCCACAGTACCACGTGTTTTGCAGGGCAAGACTGTAGCAATCTGCTACCTGATGTGGAACAGACATTGCTGATAAATAGATAAAGAGGATCAAATCCCATACATGGTGTGCAGCGCTCTCCTGGGCCGATTGATCTGTCTCTGACAAATACCTGAGGTCTCTCTCCGTCTCTCTCCTTTTTAAAAGACTGGTAACACTTGTGTAGCCTGTCTTGCCAATGTAGTATAACTGAACTGAATTAAATGACGAGGTGGATTGTGGCTCTTAACATCAAAACTTTCATCTCAAGGGCCCAGACCCTCATAGGCCCTGAAAATCTACGTAAAGTCCAAACACAGCAGAAGAGGTTAGATCCTACTGCTGTTTGTACAGCACCAAGCACGGTGGGGTACTAGTCCATGACTGGGGCTCCTACGTGCTACTGCAATACAAATTAACTGTCGGCACTTGTGCCACTAATAATCTGACACCTTTCACACCCTTTAAAATCACCTATGTGCTATTCTTAAAAGTTATGATTTTAAAACGTGCACCAACACTTTGTAACAACTCTGAGGATTGAGAGTGTATAACAAAGATTTATTTATTACATCTCTCACTGTTCAATGATGGGAGGTAATTATTACGATACACATTTTACATTGGTAAACAGAAGCACAAACAACTGGCTTGCCAAAATCCACAGGTTAAGTCAATGGCAGAGTTGGACAAAGAACCCAGGCATCCTAGAACCAAAAATTTATTCCTCTCACGGTCACACATTCCTATCCTTTGGAGAATAGATTTAGCATTGGTCTGTGTTTTATTTCCACTGTCTTAATTGTTTTCCTACTAGTGAGGGCTCATTGCATGTTTATTGATTGGTTTTTAATCCACTAATTGTCTGTGGTTGTGGGCTTATTTAATTACGATTCAAAAAAGGCCTGGTAAATTCTCCTAGAGAAACATCACAGTGCAAGATTCTTTGGCAATGATAACTCAGAGAGAAGTTAGAGATAACAACATGTGGGGCTACCTGTTCACTGGAAATCTCTGTAAGAGCAGATATAACTTTGTGCATCCTACTATGGCTTAGTACAGAGGCCCTGTCTGATTTCCAGCAAGTAGGGAGTTAATTTCCTCTTAGGTCTCACACACGTGTACAGGGTGGAGTGACCAAGCAGATCTTGAAACTGAAGGCCCACTAAAACGACTAAATTTATTAGTGTAACAGGGCTTCTTCTCCGCCTTGGTGGGTCCCGCGCTTCCTTCCAGCGGTGGGTCAGGATAGCGTCTCGTCTCTCAGAATTTGTTTATAGTTGGCAGGGAAATTGTGTCTCCAAGCGGCCTTCCCGTTTCTGGCCCTGCTAGGCCTTCACTGCTTCACTTCCCCATGCTCCTTGGCTTATTGTCCCCACTTTGCTTGGCCAGGGTTCCTCCCGAGCCGCCTGCCGGGGAGGGAGAACCCCTAGTTTCTGGTAGCCCTTCTGGGCGTGGCAGCACCACAGCAAGTGTACAGCTCAGTCTCTCCCCTCTGACAGGGTCCTTTTCTTCAGGTCTTTGGACCTGGAAGGGTCCTTAGCTCCTGTTCAAAGCAGGGTTTCTCCCCAATCTCTACACCTGTGGAGTTCTCCCCTGGTTCTTGTCAGCTTCCGCGCCGCTCCGCTCTCCAACAGCTCGCCTCCACTCTCACAACACCTATCACCCACCCTGACTGACTGGGCGGGAGGCTTTTAACCCATTCTGGCAGGTTCTTAATTGGCTCCAGGAGTCCTAATTAACCCGGAGTGACCCCTGCTCAGTTACCAGGAGGGACCTGCTTATCCTGAGGCTAATATACCTTCCTTCCTGCACTCTCCTGTAGCCATCTGGCCTGACCCTATCACACGTCAGAATGAGAATTCCTATGAGAAGGAAAAGCTCCACCCCGGGTCATGACAGGGCTGGGCTGGGCTGTACCCCAAGTCGGGAGGTTTTCAGTTTTTCTAGTGATTTAAAACTATTTCTGTCCAATCGCTTGTAACCAGTGCTGCTTTTACAAGTGTAAACCTTTCTGGGGGACGTTGTGCTGACTCAGGGGCTGTTCTTCCACTGCTGAGCCACTCCCACCACTCTCGCTTTAGTTTTTCACCGCTACATTTCGGCTTCCGAAACTCAGGGCCTGATTGAAGCCCACTGAAAAGAATGGGAAGACTCCCCTTATTAAATTCAAGGGGCGTTGGAGCAAACCCTGTGTGCCTGACTATCCTATCCGCTTGCATAAATGCTGTGCGCACAAGCAAATCCAAACTTTTACCCAGGCTCATCTGGGCACATGGGAAATCTTAAATACTATGGTAATGGACAGAATACTCTGTAACTACAGAGACAGATTGAGGTCTCCCTTAAAAATAGGTGCACAGAATAAATTTGTCCCCTCATCATCCTGGTTCTGTATAAAATGCTTCTCTCTACAACATGAAAAATAATCGAACATGTATTACACACAAAGGTTTAAAGATATGTGTATAAATGGTGGTTCTGTAATGCGTGTTTGGGGATAACTTAGCACGATGGAGCAGCCACTCACAGAGTCAGGAAAACCCATGACTTAGCTTGTAAACTAAACTTAATAATTCTCCCTTCTTCTCATTGTATAGAATGCCATTTGCCCAGGTACAAGACTGACTGGATAAACTAATTCACCTTTATTAGCTGCCGTGAAACTCTATTTCCTTTACAACTCCAAGATGAACGAACACCACCCTCAGAGATGGGGCCTTTAAAAAGCAGCTTTCTAAATGGAAATGTGTTTGATCACGCCAATAATTTCCATTTAAGTCCTTAAGAAACTATGTACTAAATATCAGCCAGAAGCCCGAAATGCTTGCAGCCTGTTTGAGTGAAGAGGTTTTCAGAACCCATGCTGTTTGGTGAAGTCACCTTGTAATTCCACGATGTCCAGTATGCTGGGGATCTCATTTATCCCTAGGAAATGCGTGATAATTTCACCATAGCAAGCAGTTATGCATTTGACAATTAAATGCTCTGGTCAGCATTTAAGGCCAAAGAGTTCTACCCCTGAGATGGTGCCCGCTGATGCTTTCCTTCGGAATGGTGTCAATACTGCAATTGACTCCAGACCTTTGCCTACAGGAAACCTAGTTCTAATTTAATCATATTGAGCAGAGTGTCAGGAGCTCGAGAAAGGGATAGTATTCACTTCAGTCAAACAGCAAAGCAATGAGGGGTTTGAGACAGCCAACAATGGGACACAATTTGCTTAGTTTTTAAAAAAGCTTCCGTGATCACAGTTTGCTTCCCCCCCCCCTAAATAAGCATATGATACCTTGATCCCATCTCTTCCTTATTAAAATTAGACACATTACAAAAGGTCTGGGGGAGTGGGGGTTAATCTCAGTGTTTAATTGTACTTAATGGTGAACTGGAAGTAAGAAAAAGGAAAGAAATCAAGAAAATTGCATAAGAACCAAACTCATTAGCAAAAGGCCTGCGGTTATCATCGTGGGAGTTCAGTGGTAGCACATGGATGCTACTATTCGGGCTGGCACCCAGGTTCCCATGAACAAGTTTGCTGCCCGACACCATGTACTTCTCCAAGCATCTCTCCTGTTGCTGGAGGGGGAGGTGGGAGTTGGAATAAAGGAAAAATCCACACAACTGCCTCTCCAGGTACAAAAGAGGAGATGCTCCTGGTCTTGCCCAGCTGCACCTCTGATGTTAGAGAGAGAGAGAAAAAAAAACTATAGCAAATAAAAGGGACTTGAACTTGCTATGTCCTATACACCTGCCAAATGATCATCATCTTGCAGTTTATGTGCCATTTCCCCTTTCTTTCAGATCATTGGTAAGACCACACCTGATACCTATCCCCACACATCTGCACAAGATGCATTTCCATTTAGCACCACCATTGGTTTAAAGGATCTTCAGGTAGTACACCAGAGATTATAATATCCAAGCAGCCGCAGAAATGATCCAGCAGAAGACAGTGCAAAGTTGCTACACAAATGAGCAATCAGTGCACTGAAAGTCAGCTGCAGGGGGAAAAGGGACAACACGTGAAGGTTATCAATCCAGGAAGATGTGGAGTAGGAAACATGGACTTGGTTTAGACCATGACTATCAAACAAGGGCATAGTCCACATGAAATCCAGCATATGTAAACTTTTCCTCTAATCCTTATATTCCAAGAACAGTCTCTTAACATGATATTTCACTGGAGCGGGGGAATAATTCAGGTGCATATGTAACACCGACAGACCCCGGTCATCGGCAGCCAGGATCAAACCTGGGACCTCTGGAGCTTAGTGCATGAGCCTCTACCACGTGAGATAAAAGCCAACTGGCTGGCAGCTAAAGGCTGTAGAGCAGATTCATTTTCTCTCTCTCTCTCTCTAAGTGGTCTCAGTGCCACTAGATGGGACAGAACACCCACCCAGGACACGTGTGGGTTACATACTTCCCCTAGCTGAGGAAACACATCCCGAGCTTCAGAGTCTTCCCAGGTGAAATCCTGGACAAGCCTCTACTTGTAACGGCAATAGACCCCGGTCGTCGTTGGGCGGGATCGAATCTGGGATCTCTGGAGCTGAATGCGTGAGCCTTTACTGCATGAGCTAAAAGCCAACTGGCCGTTAGCTAAGGCTGTAGAGCAGTCTCATTTTATCGCTCTCTCTAAATGGTCTCAATGCCACTAGACGGGACAGAACACCACACGCAGGAGGCACGGTGTGTGGGTTCCACACAGATATGCATAACTGATTTTTTTAGTTGCTATATGGACTTCAGGAGACAACAACTTATTCAGCTTAATGTCAGCCCAAATTTAGCCCAGAAATCATGGTTTCATTCTACTGTGAGCACAGATTTTGGGCTGTTTTCCCCCCCCCCCATGGATACTAAAATGGAGTAGGTCCTGCACAAAGACAGGCCAAAAGTATATACTTCTCCTTATAAGACCCTATCTTCAATTGCTTGTAACTTTGACAAACTTTAATCCATGTTGGGTGTCTGCCTTGAGCTGATTATTCATTATTATTGTGAAGTTGGAGTAAAAATGGTTCAGCCATTTCCAAGAACAAGATTGGCAAAACAGTGTATTTTTCCCTAATGATAATTTTGTGGCTTTACAAATGTTTAATTGAGACGCTCTCGCGCACCCTTGCTTGGGAGCTGAGACAGGGGTTCCCTTTATGTTTGCCATGCGCCTTATGCTATTCCCATGGAAAAAATACCAAAATCTGGCCAAATTATAAGCCTTTGGGGAAAAAACTGCAGTTTGCACAGGCTCAATAAAGACTTGTTAGAATTTGGTAACTAAATTCTTCAAAGCTTGGGTCTGCAGTGAGCATGCCCAGCCCAGGCTGAAGGGGCTGAACAGGACTGCCTCTGAAATTACTGCTCCTGGTTGAACGATTAGGGGTCGTGTCGAAAAAAATAGCATGTCATAGTTAAAGACTGTATACGAATACATCTTAGGGCTGCCGATTAATCGCAGTTAACTCACGCAATTAACTCAAAAAAATGAATCAACTAAAAAAAAATAATCAGTTTTAATTGCACTGTTAAACAATAGGATACCAATTGAAAATTATTAAATATTTTGATGTTTTTCTACATTTTCATATATATTGTATTTGGTGTTGTAATTGAAATCAAAGTGTATATTATTTTATTACAAATATTTGCACCGTAAAAATTATAAAAGAAATCGTATTTTTTTCAATTCACCTCATACAAGTACTGTAGTGCAATCTCTTTGTCGTGAAAGTGCAACTTACAAATGTAGATTTTTGTTGTTGTTACATAACTGCATTCAAAACAAAACCATGTAAAACTTCAGAGCCTACAAGTCCACTGTCCTACTTCTTGTTCAGCCAGTCGCTAAGACAAAAAAGTTTTTTTTACAGGAAATAATGCTACCCTGTTCTTATTTACAATGTCACCAAAAAGTGAGGACAGGCATTTGCATGACACTTTTGTAGCCGGCATTGCAAGATATTTATGTGCCAAATATGCTAGACATTTGTATGCCCCTTCATGCTTCGGCCACCATTCCAGAGGACATGCTTCCATGATGACAACATTCATTAAAAAAAATAATGAGCTAATTAAATTTGTGACTGAACTCTTTGGGGGAGAATTGTGAACAAGAAACAGGAAGCATTATCTCCTGCAAATGTAAACAAATTTGTTTGTCTGAGCGATTGGCTGAACAAGGAGTAGGACTGAGTGGACTTGTAGGCGCTAAAATTTTACATTGTTTTACTTGTGAATGCAGGTTTTTGCATATAATTCTACAGTTGTAAGTTCAACTTTCATGCTAAAGAGATTGCACTACAGTAGTTGTATTAGGCAAATTGAAAAATACTATTTCTTTTGTTTTTTTACAGTGCAAATACTTGTGATAAAAATATTAAGTGAGCACTGTACACTTTGTATTCCGTGTTGTAACTGAAATCAATATATTTGAAAATGTTGAAAACATCCAAATATTTAAATAAATGGTATTCTATTATTGTTTAATCACATGATTAATCACAATTTTTTTAATCGCTTCACAACCCTAGTACATATGCACAAGTGCTTTACTTTACAACCTAGTATCCTCTTAACACAGTTCTGTGTATAGATGTATATGCTTGTTTTACACAGAGAGGGATCTCCTTTGCTAGCAGGTTATTTTCCTTTCCACACAAAAAAAGCATTCCCAGAAAAGATGATTCAGTGCAGATATAGTCCTAAAGATCTTTACTTTGCCATTCAGCAGGTATAATCCTATGTTTTGGACACTGGCATTATAAACCAGCACCCACCAATATAAGACTAAGGCCTGGTCTACACTACGGGGGAGGGAATCGACCTAAGATACGCAACTTCAGCTACGAGACTAGAGAAGCTGAAGTCGACGTATCTTAGGTCAACTTACCATGCATCCTCATGGCACGGGATCAACTGCCGCTGCTCCCCCGTTGACTCTGCTTCTGCCTCTCGCCGTGGTGGAGTACAGGAGTCGACACCAGAGTGATCAGGGATTGATTTATCGCATCTACACTAGATGCGATAAATCAATCCCCGATAGATCGGGTAGTGGATGTGGATCTGATGTATTATACATACATATGCTGAGCTTTCTTTCCTTTTAATTTGGTCACCCTCAAGGGGAAGCAGCAGCAGGATACAGAGAAATCCCCAAAATGCTTAAAGTCTATTCTATGGCCTAGTTCCATTGTCTGGAGCATGCTTTCTCCAAACCACTTAAATAGTTCTTATTGTAAGTGATTACCCAGAGTACAGTATGTTTTATTTTGTCACCTTTACAGTCCCTTACTTCGTTTGAACGCACTGTTCATGTGCTTTAATGAACAATTAGTAACACAGCAGTAAGGGGAGGGGAAAAAAAGAATGCAGTTGAAGCCGGGAAAACCTGCTGATACAACCCCATCCATCTTTAGCATTCCATAACCTCAACAGCATCTGCCATGGCCACCAATTCATTAGGTTGATGTAATCTACTAAGTAATAGCCAGAGCCCGTCTGTCCCCCCAACGTCTACGAGGAAACAAGTTAAGTACCTCCAAGGTAGCAAATCAATACAAAACCATTTTTCTTGGGCTTCATTGTTTCCCAGCGTTGCCCTTATTAATCTTTAAGCACAGCAGCAATGCTTTTTATTTGCTTAAACATCTGCTCTGTAGAAGAGCATGTGCAAAGAAATCAACATCCCTCTGTCCTCCCCCCGCTACAATGATATACCTACTTCCAGGATGTAGGCAGAATGTTTATGCACGGACAGTCAGCTTTCTGAGTGCACTTGAAGTAACCTTTAGCTCCCTGACTTCAGGTAGCACTCTGCTGTGTTTCTCCTGTTTCCTTAAGTCCTGCTCTTCTCTACAGACTTTCAGGTTGGGTTCTGTCTTCCCTGTCATCTACTACAACGTGAATCACTACGTTCCGCCCCTCTGCTCCCTGAACTGAACATCTGTGTGCACATGAGGTTCAGTCTTTAGTGGAATTCTAGTTGTCGATTTCACATTTCCCACAAGGCTGGAAAAATGAAATGGTTTTGGCTGCCCTTCTGTCAGTATTTTTACGCAGCCCTGCCCATCGTTCTTGGGTAGTAACTCGGCTCTAACTTCTTTCTGGAATTGGATTCATGCTCTTCAAAATGGAATAAAAAAATATCAGATTGTCTAATAGGCATCATCTCCATTCCTAGGGCCTTGGTCTAGTGAAACAGCTTATTGTATTAACAGATAGAATGAGCTGTTGAAGACACATTCTACAGGGCAGAATTAGGGTCAGTTAACCCAGTTCTACCCCTAGATGTTCTGCAATATTTCCATTTTACAGTAGTATAAGAAAGAACTCTCTCCAACTGCCTTTTCAAGTTTTATTTGTTTTCACTTTCCTCTCCAAACTACCCGGCTATCGTTCATTACATCTGATATTCCAGTTTGGATTTCCCATAGGAATGTCCATTGGGAGGGAGAGGAAGTGAATGTTTCACTTTAGTCAGAAGCAATTTTCATGTCAAGGCCTTTATATCATATTTGTCAGAGGCATTAGACTACTATCTTCTTACCAGAATCCGATCGGATGCCCAGATTGGTCACTATTTGTGTTCTTGAAAAGGCATTAGTTAGCAATGAATAAATTACAGTGTTTGGGACATGCATATGTGCATATTTATTTGTTTTTCCTAAAGCTAATTATGTATTTTAGGGAAAAGTGTGAGAGCAGCCACTAGCAAGAGTGCGGCCACCAAAAAATTTGTCCTGAGAACTCCTGCTTTAGGATGCACCCGCATCGTGTTTTCAGGCTTCTTTTCATAACTACAAAGTCTAGAAACTTGCTTCCCCCCCCCCCCCCCCCACACACACACCTTTAAATGAAAGCCCAGATTCTCTCATAATCACAAGAATCTGGGGCTTTAACAAAAACCCCACAAAACATCCTCAGACTTGCAATAAAATCACAAAAGCAACACTGCTGGTGAGCATTAGCATATAAGCCATCAACTGCTAAAGAGTTTAAACTTGTATTTAAAAACCAAACAAAAAGCCCAACACACAAAGTTTCCAGCTCTTAGGGTTACAATGATAGCCTTCTATACGTAAACTAACGCAGCATGCCTGTCTGAGTCTGCACACAGCTCTAGACTTAGGCTGCTGCTTGTGGCTTTGCAAATAGCATGAAATTAACAAAACTGGTCAGTTTCACTGCAGTGACTCCCAGCCCAGTGGGAACAGAACTGTCCGGAGTCATGTTAATATTTTGCTGCTTGGGACAGGTATGAACAGCAGCAGCGGCAAGAACTAAAATTATTCACAGGAAAGAACCACCCAAATAATGGAGACAGAATACTGGGAGAGGAGAAGAGACTCTCCCCCATCAGCCAGGGGGGGGAAAAGGAGAGAATGTTCTCTGTCTCATCCAGCAGCTACAGAGGGTTAGCGCAGGGGTTCTCAAACTGGGGGTCGGGACCCCTCAGGGGATCACAAAGTTATTACATGGGGGTCGCGAGCAGTCAACCTCCACCCCAAACCCCGCTTTGCCTCAAGCTTTTATAATGGTGTTAAATATTTAAAAAAAATAATAATTTATAAGGGGGGGGGTCACACTCAGAGACTTGCTCTGTGAAAGGGGTCACCAGTAAAAAGTTTCAGAGGCACTGGGTTAGAGCTTCAAATTTACCCAGGCAGCCAATACCAAAGACAAACCCCATCAGCAGGTTCCAGGGACAGCACCCTAGTAGTCACAGTTTTCTTCTTGTTTCCTGAAGCTGAAGGAGGCTGGACTACTTTCCAGGGGCATGGTCTCTGATCTTGTTAGGGGAATCCTTCCACCCTCAGAAATAACATTCATGCTCCACATGAGAGTTTTTCCATGGGTTGCAATAGCACCAGGATTGAGGCCTTTATTTATACTAGAGAGAAACAAAATAACCCAATGCAAAACAAAGATGTTCTTTTTAAAAAACAAACAAACAAACCACCATTTACTGTAAAAAATTCAGTAATATTTAGGAGAATTGGAGGCGGGCAGAGAAGAACCTGTTGATTTCTGCAGAAGGACAGCAGAACTTCCAGAGCATTTTAGAAAATCTCTTTCTTTCCACTCATGTGGTGCATATTTTTCTTTCTGGGCTGTCACATTTTGCAGGGGAAATTATCAAGACCAGGAGACTCCAAACTTGACTTACTTTTCCCCCGCCCCCCAATGTCTGTTTAAGAAGATCCGTGTGTGTGTGCGCGCGCACGCGTGTCGGGTGGAGGTTCCTTTCTAATGTTCAAAAGTACTACTACAATGAAGTCCTATGACAACTGCACTCAGCAGTGCCACATGCCCAAGCAGCCCCACAATAACATAAGCAATGAGTCTGCAACAATGGAGTGATAGAAGTATAAATAATATTTCGCATCCTTTTTTAACAGTTTAAAATTCTTCAGAACATGATGCAAATACCAGCTCATTCATCCTCACTGTCCTCTTGCAAGAGAGGTTAGTAATAATATTCCCATTTACTGGTGGAGAAACGCACGAGTTAATGCCCAAATTTAAAAAGAACAGGAGTACTTGCGGCACCTTAGAGACTAACAAATTTATTAGAGCATAAGCTCTAACAAGTACTCCTGTTCTTTTTGCGGATACAGACTAACACGGCTGCTACTCTGAAACCTGCCCAAATTTAGAAAAGCATCCCTATTCAGGACAGCATTGAAGCACTTAACTTGAAACAACAGGATTTAGGCACATTCAGAAGTTAAGCTCGTGCTTATGTGCTTTCCTGAATCAGGGCCTAATGGTCACATTTCAAAAGCATGCAAATGATTAGGAATCCCAGTCCCATTATTAAAAGTGAACTGGACACTTAGTGATTTGCCTTAGAATTCAGAAAATCCTGTCGCTAGTTCCTTTGATAGTAGCTGAGGGGCTAATATAAAGAAGAGGGAAAAGAGCTACCAAATTATACAAAATGTCCTGAGAGTGCGCCGCTTTTAATAAAACTTGCTATTGGAATTGAATTGTGTAGCCCAAATCATGGATTCTTTTTAAACAAACAAACAAACCCGTTTTGCTATAGAAAAGTGCAATGACTTCATTCATAAACTTTAAGGTCAGAAGGGACCATTATGATCATCTAGTCTGACCTCCCGCATTATGCAGGCCACAAAAGCTGACCCACCCACTGTCACTTAACTCAGCTGTTGAAGTCCCCAAATCGTGATTTAAAGACTTCAAGTCGCAGAGAATCCTCCAGCTAGCGACCCCTGCCCCATGCTGCGGAGGAAGGCGAAAAACCTCCAGGGCCTCTGCCAATCTACCCTGGAGGAAAATTCCTTCCCGACCCCAAATATGGCGATCAGTAGAACCCCGAGCATACAGGCAAGATTCTCCAGCCAGACCCTCATTGACCATTGATACTATTTACCAATAGTATACTTCGCTAGCAAGCAGTGTCTGAGAAGCAATGGCAAGCATTGAAATTTGCTATTCAAATAAAATAACTGTAGATTGGCTTGGTTCAGTGCCTTCATAAGCCTCCATACTGGCTTAACCCAAGGATGCTGTGGTGACAACAGCATATTGAAGTTCTCACTAAGTCAGTCTAGCTTCCAATCCTGAAAAGAAGTTTTCATTTTCTGGATGCTAGTGAGCTATTTTGGGTCATCTCTTTGGTGCCTGAGATGGTGAGTGAACTCATCCTGGTGAGTCATTCGCCGACAATACCTTATCCTTAAAATTCCTTTTAGTATTCTACTTCGACACACTGTAAAGAAAGAATGGATAGCCAGAATAATTAAAATCTGTTTAATTTGCATGGAGCTCAGGGCATTGTTCTGACATCAAACATCAGTGTCAACCATATGTGGAATTTCAACTGCCAAGTGCTTCATTTATGTGAAAATTAGCTAAAGTGTACAAAGAATGAAAAATTTATGATTATTTCACGTTTTAATAAATGCAGTGCTATGCATTAATTTGGGCTTCTAAAACAATTTTGACAGTGACAAGGGAATCCTTAACAGACTAAACACTAAGTATGCTAAGTTTCACGGGTCCTTTGGAATTCTTTGGCTGACAGTGTTAAGGCAGTTACATTTTTATGTTTTGAAACAAAGATATTTTACAACCTCACTTAAGTGTCACTTGCGGTTCTCTTTTGCTTTCCTATCTCCCCACAAGATACTATGGACAAAGCCTTGCATATTGAGTTGTACACTGAAAAAACGTTAGAATTTTTTTTATTGCTGTCATTCAGTGCAACAGGCACTGGCAACGTTCCATAGGCTTGCGTTCCGCAGGAAGATCAATAGGATGGTGTTGGTATCTTCCCCAAGATGCTAAGTGGTGACACAAATGCATTATTCTTCCTGGGGATCTTCTGGTTTCATAATAAAATGTGATTGTTTCAACAGCCCACACTCCTCAAGGGCCCTGTGAGCTCACCTGAGTTCCAGCCAGCAATGCTGTTAAGTGTGCATGTCCGTGTCACCCCAAACAAATAGCAATGATATTAGTGACCCCTCAGAATCTTCCTTATGGGTCATGTCTTGTGTTAAAATAATACTTTTACATTCGTCATTTTTAAAAACTTTACTGCAAAATGAATAAAGCGGTTTCCAAGCACCCGAAGTGTCATACACAGAACATGGCCTGAAGAAATAAGTCTCCTCAAGAAAGAATAGTACTCAAGGAAATAATGGCAACTGGCCGAAGCAAAGTCCAGAGCAGGGCTGCACTACCCCACAGGAAACATTGGGGATTGCTTTGAGCAGGGGGTTGGACTAGATGACCTCCTGAGGTCCCTTCCAACCCTGATATTCTATGAACCGTTAAGTGCTGCACAAGGGAGGCCATGTGCATTGGGTTGCCAGGCATCCGGTTTTCGACCGGAACGTCCAGTCGAAAAGGGACTCTGGCAGTTCCAGTTGACAGTGCCGACTGGGCCGTTAAAAGTGCAGTGCAGTGGTGGCCCGGGGTTAATGTAGGCTCCCTGCCTGCCCTAGCTCCGCACGGATCCCGGAAGCGGCTGCCAGGTCCCTGCAGCTGCTAGACACATGGGTGGCCAAGGAGGCTCTGCGCGCTGCCCCGAGAGCTGGCTCTGCAGCTCCCATTGGCCGGGAACTGCGGCCAATGAGAGCTGCAGAGGTGGCACCACCAGGCACGAGGGTGGCGAACGGAGCCTCCCTGGCACCCATGTGTCCATGGGCTGCAGGGGTGTAGCAGTCGCTTCCTGGGAGTGGCAGTAAGGCAGCCAGGACCCTGCACTCCAAACGCCTGCCCCAGCCCCCTCATCCCCTGGCCCCACCCCCTGCTCCAGCCCAGTGAAAGTGAAATGAGGGTGGGGGAGAGCAAGCACTGGAGGGAGGGGTCTCTGAGAAGGGCCGGGGCAGGGCCTTAGGGAAGGGGCGGGACAAGGTGTTCGGTTTTGTGTGATTAGAAAGTTGGCAACCCTACACGTGTAGTGCACAAGAAGAAGTTGCACTGGTCCCACAAAACCCACGAACAACGCTGCATATTCTTGAGTGCCATCTGCTGGCATTTTATCTGTTAACACTCTCTCTCTCTCACACACACACACACACACACACACACACTCTGACAGAAGTGCCTTGTAAATGAGATTTTTTTTTTGGTGAGGATGCTAGTACTGCCTATTAAGGTTGCCTGACACTTCCCTATTACAAAAATCTGTTCTGCCAGCTACTAGAAGGTGGATAAGTGCATCCCCCACCACCACAATCAATCACTGGCAAGTGCTCACCATCACCACCTACTCTGATCTCTGTGGAAAGGAAGGATTTGGGAGTAGGTGGTTTTACCCTTGGGGCACCTGAACAAGGACATTCCCCAAAAGGTTCTAAGGCCCAGACGCTCACAAGGTATTCAACTGCCTAACTCCCATTGAAATCAGAGTCAGGTGCCTAAATCTGAGGATCTGGTCCTAATTTCTTTGTTTGCTCACAGCTTCTGTAGCCCATTGCTGAGACTGAAACCCCAGAAAGTGGCTGTCTTCTCGCTTTACCATCTAAGAACAGATGTTAGACATGCAACAAAAGAAAAGAGGGGAAGAAATGAGATGAAGGAAAGGAAGCAGAAGGGAAAGAAGTCAGTGTTTCCTGTTTGTTAGAAAGCAGAAGGAAGGGGGAAATAAATAATCCCCAAATAAACTCAAACCAGAAGGGAAAAAAACCAAAACCCCGCAAACCAGATGGTATTCCTACAAACTGCGCACACAGCTAGTCTATATCTTTAAACAAAAACTGCAGTATACTTACCCCAGTTCTCCCTCCCCTCTGTCCCACACTGGCTGTTCATTTCACACACCCCTTGTTTCTTTTCCCTCACAAAGAACTCTTGTACGTTTCAGTGGGCTTTGGACCAGGGACTAGCGCCCCTGTTCTGTACTTTGGGGCACACTGGTTGGGTTGGTCACCAGCTTCCAAATACTTTTTCCCCCACATGTAACAACTTGCAGGATCAGGGCCTCAGACTGGAAGCTCTTTGGGCCAGGGACTAACTTTGACTATGTGTCTGAACAGCCCAAGCACAATGGGCTTTGAATTGGCTGGGAGATGTAGACTATTTAAATCACATTTAAAGAGTTAATAGACTTGTGAATCATCATCTGGAAAATACAACAACTACTGTTTCCATCAAAAAGAGCAAGTCGGATGAGGGAAATCAGCAGCAAGTAGGTTTAGTTTTTGATCTCTGGCTTCACAAAGGAAACCCAGGTGAATTGGGTGATGTAAACAAATTGCCTTCCCAATAAGAAATCCATAAGACCTCTGGGTCACTCTTTCACCAAAAGAAAAGCAGTTTTGACTTCTGTATATAACGAGCTTCCAGATCCATTCGGTCAGAAAGATTTTTTTCTTTTAATTTTTATAAGAGACTAGAGAGAGTCCCTCAATTCTTGCATCGCACTATCCCTGCTAGCATTGTACACAGGTAATGAGGATAGAGTAACACTGTTATTGATCATTGACAGAGTTTGGCACAGAGAAGAACCATGTTTCTTGACCTGTTTGGTTTCCAATTACGATGACACTAATGTCTTTTAAACATTGGAGATTTACAACTTTCTATTTAAAAAGCAACAGAGGGTCCTGAGGCACCTTTGAGACTAACAGAAGTATTGGGAGCATAAGCTTTCGTGGGTAAGAACCTCACTTCTTGCATCTTCAAGAAGTGAGGTTCTTACCCACGAAAGCTTATGCTCCCAATACTTCTGTTAGTCTCAAAGGTGCCTCAGGACCCTCTGTTGCTTTTTAAATAGAAAGTTGTAAATCTCCAATGTTTAAAAGACATTAGTGTCATCGTAATTGGAAACCAAACAGGTCAAGAAACATGGTTCTTCTCTGTGCCAAACTCTGTCAATGATCAATAACAGTGTTACTCTATCCTCATTACCTGTGTACAATGCTAGCAGGGATAGTGCGATGCAAGAATTGAGGGACTCTCTCTAGTCTCTTATAAAAATTAAAAGAAAAAAANTAAAAAGCAACAGAGGGTCCTGAGGCACCTTTGAGACTAACAGAAGTATTGGGAGCATAAGCTTTCGTGGGTAAGAACCTCACTTCTTGAAGATGCAAGAAGTGAGGTTCTTACCCACGAAAGCTTATGCTCCCAATACTTCTGTTAGTCTCAAAGGTGCCTCAGGACCCTCTGTTGCTTTTTACACATTCAGACTAACACGGCTACTCCTCTGATACTTAACTTTCTATTTGTTCGCTTATTGTTTGGCAACCACCAAATGAAAGCAAAGACAGACAAATCCATTTCTATTCTTTAACAGGCTCTTCCATTTGCCAGTGCATGTATTCTGAAAGGGCAACCTGACATCTGGCAACTCTTCTCCCCGTGGAATAGTGAGTCCCCTACTCCAGAGGACACCCAAGAGAACCTTCATTTGCTGCCTTTGCTCTGTACTGTGCAATAAAGCATGTCTTATAACATGCCTAAGTACATTGGGTGGGATTTCAAAAGTGCTCATTGCTGGCTTAACTCTGCTAGCGTTAAAGTCAATGTGAGTTGTATCATTGCTGACTTCAACAAAATTAACACGGCACATGTTAAATGGATTAAAAGCTGGCTAACTGAGAAGTCTCAAAACATAACTGTAGATGGGGAATCATCACTGAGCACATTTCAGAGCGGTAGCCATGTTAATCTGTATCAGCAGAAACAACTAGGAGTCTTTGTGGCACCTTAGAGACTAACAAATTTATTTGGACATAAGCTTTCATGGGCTAAAATCCACTTCATCAGATGCATGGAGTGAAAAATATAGTAAGAAGAATATATATTATAGCACATGAAAAGATGGGAGTTGCCTTACCAAGTGGGGGTCAGCGCTAACGAGCCAATTCAATTAAGGTGGAAGTGGCCTATTCTCGACAGTTGACAAGAAGGGGAGGTAAAATTACTTTTGTAGTGCTAATGAGGCCAATGCAATCAAGGTGGCCCATTTTCAGCAGTTGACAAGGTGTGAGTATCAGCAGAGGGAAAATTAAATGTTTCTAGTGGGGTTCTGCAGGGATCTGGTCTTGGCCCTACACTATTTAATGTTTTTATCAATGACCTGGGGGGAAAAAATAAAATCACTGAAAGTTTGCAGCTAACACAAAAAATAGGGGCGTGGTAAATAATGAAGAGGACAGGTCACGGAATCAGAGCCATCTGGGTTGCTTGATAAGCTGAGAACAAGCAAGCACCGTGTGTTTGAATACGGTTAACTAAATATATACCTCTAGGAACAAAGAACATAAGAATACTTATAGGATGGGGGACTCTATCCTGGGAAGCAGTGACTCTGAAAAAAGATTTGGGGGGGCCTGGTGGATAACCAGCTGAACATGAGCCCCCAATGTGATGCTGTCACCAAAAGGGCTAATACATAAACAGGAATCTCAAATATGAGTAAAGAGATTATTTTACTTCTGTATTTGGCACTGGTGCAACCACTGCTGGAATTCTGTGTCCGGTTCTGGTGTTCACAATTCAAGAAACTTGTTGAGAAATTGGAGAGGTCTCAGAGGAGAGCTACAAGAATGATTAAAGGATTAGAAAACCTGCCTTATACCGATAAGACTCAAGGAGCTCAATCTATTTAGTTTAACAAAGAGAAGAAGTTTAAGAGGTAACTTGATTACAGACTGTAAGAACCTGCATGGGCAACAAATGTTAATAATGGGCTCTTCAATCCAATGGCTGGAAGCTGAAGCTAGACAAATTCAGACTGCAAATAAGTCATATTTTTTTTTAAACAGAGTGAGTAATTAACCATTGGAACAACTTACCAAGGGTTGTGGTGGATTCTCCATCAGTAACCAGGAGTGGTATAGAGGAATAAATAACACTTCCTTATTTACTTTCTTCTCATAATAAAAAGAGCAAGGGGCCACGCAATGAAATTAATAGGTAGCAGGTTTAAAACAAACACAAAGTATTTTTTCACGCAATGCACTGTCAACCTCTGGAACTCCTTGCCAGAGGGTGTTGTGAAGGCCAATACTATAACGTGGTTCAAAAGGGAGCTAGATAGATTCCTGGAAGATAGGTCCATCAATGGCTATTAGCCAGGATGGGCAGGGATGGTGTCCCTAGCCTCTGTTTGCCAGAAGCTGGGATTGGGTGACAGGGAATGGATCGCTTGATGATTACCTGTTCTGTTCATTCCCTTTGGGGGCACCTACCATTGGCCATTGTCAGAGGACAGGATACTGGGCTTGATGGCTGACCCAGTATGGCCGTTCTTATGTTCTAGCAGTTTTTAAATGAAGACTGTATGTTTTTCTAAAAACTGCTCCAAGAATTATTTGGGGGAAGTTCTCTGGCTTGTGTTATACAGGAGGTCAGACTAGATGATCACAATGGTCCTTTCTGGCTTTGGAATCTATGGATAGAGACAGATGCCATATCTTTGAAAATCTTTCCCTCTAATTCTGCATCCCTTTCACCAAACTGCTGTACATTCATTAGAGCAGCGGAGAACTGAATCTGCATATTTGCAAATGTAGTGCTTTGATCGATTCCATTTCCAGAGCCTACCTCAAAAGACTCATCAGAAAATTAAAATGAAATCTCTCTCCGTGCGTGCACGCTACTACAAAAAAATGAAACAGGACAGGTATTGGAATCTGAGCCTTTATTCAACTATTGATTGTGCCATAAATTAGAATACAAACTTTTTTAATTGCCATGTGAATTCAGAAAGACCATTCAAAGTTTCAGCAAACAACTATGCTGCAGAATATGTTAGGAGGTAGTCAAATGAGGCCAAATGCACTCCAGTGGTAAACATCTACTGGCAAAAAGTAAAATGTTTTCAAAAAGTCCATCAGCTACGTACAATCAGTTCAAAGTAAATGATCCTTAATAGCAAAAGATTTTTTCCTCGCCAGAGTCAAATGGTTGCTTCAAACTAGTGACATGAAATTAGAGTAATAGGGAATGGTGGAGGGAGGAGCAACAGGGGAAAGAGGGAACAGTACAGAGGATGTGATTTGGAGAGAGGAGTAGCAGGTGGAGGAGAAGCTTGCGAGATCAGAGCAACACAGCATGAGAGTCGTGCACCCCTTTGTCTATATCACCTGTATCTACTCTGGAGTCTCGCACCATTGCTGTAGCACCAATGTTAAGGATGGTGGGAACACTAGCATACACCATTGACTGGCGTGTCTCCCTCTGTGTTGGACCAGGCCTGCACGACATAGTGGTAAAGCGTTAGTGGCTAGGTTACACTAGCAGCCCTCAGCGCTGCTAGCGCAAGCAAATCTGCCCTGGTGTTACTGCAAGGAAGGGAAAGTTTCAGGGGAAAAAAAAAATCCAGTGCAGATGAGGCCTCACTGTGGGATCAAAGGGTTAACAGGGAATAGTCATGTCGCCTGTGCACAGTTTTTAAACATTTGGCTAACGCTCCCTGGGTTTTACGTTGTTTCCAGGTGAAGCTTGATTCCCAGAGAGGAAAGGAAACAACATCAAGCTGAGATTTCAAGCATGGGATCCTTCACAAGAACAAGGAGAATGATGATTCAACCTTGTTTCCCTGAGTTGCTGATCCAGAAGGAGGCTGGGTAGCCGACCCGAACACACGTGTGGGCGGAGGAAGATGAGGAGCTTGGACAGGTTCAAGCAAGATTGGATCATTCTGGATGCTGTGCTTTACATTAGTGACAAAGAACAGTCTGTTGCCAGATGCCCAGAGATACCCTCTCAGAGCCTTTTTGACATATGCCCCCAGAAATTGCTCAGTTAAAATGAGGAAAATCCTGAGAAGATTGTCTGCAGGAGAGAGTATTCTATGAAAATCTTCCTCTTGTGGGCCAAGGATTCGGCATGTTACTGTTCAAGGTCTACAGAGTACAAAAATCAATAAGCACACGTGCTTCAAAAAGCAGTTGGAATGTAACTGCCACTTGATCTAATGTTTCATTAGCTACAACTGTTTTAATATGTACACCTGCAGTCTGTTTATCGATCTACAGCTATAAATACATCAGCCACCAATACGGATGTCACAGAGGGAGTGCAACATTCTGGCCACGCCCCTCATGGGAAAGTGGAACTGCAGTTGACTCAGTTTCCCCACTGTCTTCTTTGGCCATCAGATTGACCTGGCCCTCCACCCAGGCCTCTGAGAATCTCACCCCTGCCAGGGCCTCAGAGTCTTCACTTACAGGCCAACAGAAAATAGCAAAAGAGACAAATCATCAGTCCAGCAACGCTCAGCTAATAGCCCCCTTTTCCTGCAGGCAAGCCGTGCCCACAATCAAGTGTCCCAATGCGTGCGTGTGCATTTGCAGATTTGCAAGTGAACTTGTGCATCTAACCCTCTGAACAGTAGGCAGAGGACACGCTCAGTCACCAGAAAGCAAATGCTGAGCACATCCTTCCCTCACACCTCCCGCCAGCCGCTTGCAGCAGCGTTGGCATGAGATTTATAGCCAGCTGCTAACCCTAGCAGGAGGCACAGTGCCACAATAGCAGGTAGATGAAACAGGGGGAAGAGTTTGTCAAGAATTTAAGGGGGGGGGGGGAAGAGAAAGAAAGAATTAAATAGAAAAAGGGCTTGGGGGGTAATTACAAGACAGGTATTTTTAATGCTTGCTGGTGGATGCCCCAACTCTTGTATTTAAATGGCTTTTTTAATTAAAAAACAGCAGGCTCTGAATGCTAATCTTTCTTAGCAGAAAGCTCCTGATGCTTCGCATGTTTCAGAAAGACTAAATCAATCAGGGAGAAGGCTAACTCCATCTTGCATCTTTGTAACGTTTTGTTTCAGAACGGCCCAAAGTTTCTAAGCCTAAACCTGGGGCAATCTACACACACCCCTACAGAAATAGTAGGAAATGCTTAAGTACTAAAGCAGTGAAATTCACAAAAATGCCCTGTGGTGTTTTTAGCTTCATTTTCTCTAGATCTGATCTGTCTTTTCTTGTTACTTCAAAATGTTTTTCTAGCTAAAAATATCAATGGAGGGCTGCCAGGTTTAAATGTGCAGTCAGTTTGAGCCCCTAAGTTTGGAGTAGGGAATATTCCAATTGCTCCACTTTTTTGCCTATGTAAATTATTTAATTTGCAGATCAGAAAGCAATGTTGTATGACACACTTGGGTTTTCCTTGGAATCTCAGCAGACACTTGAACAAAAAGGTGGCAGAAAGTAACAGTCGTGTCAACCATGTAGTACAAAAATAAATTGTTAGCAATTTTTTATGAACTGAGGCTTCCCAAATGTAAAGCAATTTAGCGCCATTTCAGTTCACGGTCTCTGTGGGTAAAGAGATTTAAAATGAAAATTCAACTTCATTCTATTCTGTGTCAAGAATCGTGTGTCACTTTGGTTCTCTCTTACCGTATATTTCTATACAACATGGGAGACACGACTGCATCAGGTTACGGTACCAGAAGAGACTGCAGCCAGAAAAACAGAACATGAAAAACTCAGAGTATTGAAAACATTAAAAGGCTTTTATAATCTTGTACTAGTTGAACTCAAATGAATCGTATCTATATTTCCTTTTCTCAGGCCTGGGAATCCAGTGATTGATTTCAATGAGAGCAAGATCAGGCCCTTATTTCTGAGATGAGAGAAGATGAAATGAGATTCTCTACAGCATCTCCCTTGCAGGATTTGCATGAATGGTGATATTCATGCCTGCAGGTGTACAAGGAACAATGGCTCACAAGCACAGCAAAGCCCCTTTCTTAGGCAAAGCAAGATTTTGACTCACCTCAGAGCTGGTGCCTATGGAACACAAATGTCCCGTTCAGGGCTCAGCTGTGGTATCTGCAGGCTACAGTAAACAGTGAAACCAGACTCCGGGTGTGGCAGCATTAGGGGACACACTAAATAATTAAGAATATTCCAGTGTATGGAAAGAAATTAGCAGATACAATGGGGATGGCTAAGAATAACGTTACTTCCCTTACTTGTAATTTTGTGTCCTCTGAATGGGAATCTTCTGCCCTGGTGGGCTTGGAACCTTGGCATTAGGTAGCCTCAACTCACCCCTCCCCGGTGCAGTCTGCCTTCCTGCTTCCTCTAGAGCACACCTGGGCAACTGCACTCATGTTGCTCCCAGTCTTCTGCCCCCAAGCTCAGAGGCAGAGGTTTCCCCAGCAGCTCCCTTTCCTCAGATGTGTTTGCTATCTTCTCCCTCACCCTTCAGCTTGGTCTCCATCTAGCCGGGCTTGGAGGCACATTTTGAGGAAGGCTGAAGACTCCCCTGGCCTAATGAGAGATCCCTAACTCCCCAAGTGGTTGAGTGGGACCCAGCAGATGAGACAAAAGAGTTCCCACTCCTCACACATTGACAATCCCCCATCATCCCCCATTGTGGTACATGAGGCAGCAGAACACTGTGGAGAAATTATATATAGATATAAAAAAATGATACAGTCTCCACAGGCCTCTGCTGCCTCATGAACCACAATTTGATCTTAGAAAAGGCAGGTGTGGCTTAGAATCCACTGAGGTTCCCCACTAGACAAGATCACTCAAAAAGCCACTGTTATTACTTACTTTGTGAGATCTTCCCCCATGCCTCAATTCCACAAGTCTGATGTCATCACGTTAAAAACACTCAGTAAGAATTATCATTGGTGGAAGCCACACAAAAGTTACTGAGGATACTGCTCAACCTTGGAAACTGGATGTGCCTGCTCCAGGGTGGGTATGTTTTTTGAATCCAAGTCAGCCTTCAATGGTGCCAAGATGGGGGAAAGCCCCAGCGAGCCTCATGGCAAATTCTATGCAATATTAATTTTGCAGTAAGTAGATTTCTCATTAGTGAGAGAACACAAAACTACTTTGAAAATAAATGTTTTCTTTCCTTTCTAATTGTGTTTCATGACCTATGGTATAAGCCTTGGGTAAATTACAAGATAAGCAAACATTCAGACTTTTAAATAAACCTTTGTAGGCCACAAAAAGTTTGAGCGCACAGGCATATTAGATTAACCAAGCAAAACCAGATGTGTGTGACTGAATATGAACAACAATAGTGAGAAAGCAATAGAAAATGCTGATAATATGCTCTCCGATAGCATCTTTCAGCCAAGGAACTCCAAGTCTTTCACAAACATTAATTACTTTAGCCTCCCAACACTGAGATAACTAGTTATCACCCCCATTTTATAGACAGAGAAATGAGTGCCTAGAGGGACGACATGCCTAAATTCACTTATGTCAGTGGCAAAGTCCAAACTAGAATTAGATAATCTAGTTCTCAGTCCTGTATTTCAACCACAAGACTGTCCTTTATTCCTTATCTATTAGGTTTATGGTGTCTACTGTACTTCTCCATTTCTTCATTCCCTCCATACCAGTGCAGATCATGCTAATGCAAAAAGGCATGTCACACTGAAATACACCCGCTCCTCTTGTCACCAAGGAGTTAAATTTACTGTTCAGTTGTCTAATAGGTCACAAGAAAGACTGGATTAAAGTTCATCTCCTGTCCAAATTCCAAGCAGCTTTTCATTGTTAATCTAGCCACTGAATAGGCCAACATTATAGCTATATCAGAGAGGCTTTCTAGTTTGATTTGCTGTATCTATCGAACAACAACATGTGGCTCAAACAAGGTTGAGCAGCTTGCCGTCCACCTGTTTCTCAAGTGCAACGAAGCAGAAGAAAGCTTCTCTGACAATTTGAAAAGGAACTACCCCCAATTTAGAAGGAAATGATTGTGCACAGTCCAACCTGATGCCACTTAAACTACATCAGAGAGCAATCCTCCATCACTTAGTGTTCCGTGTCTGTCAATCTTCCGATTTAAAATGATTTTAGGTAAAGTAGCAGCACAGCCACTATTCTGTATAAAATGGTTCTATTGAAAAATGTTTTATCTGTTACTGACGTCATTATCACAAAAAATCTTTGAGAGTAAAAGATGATTTTTTTAAAAAAAGACAGAGGATACATTTGGCAAATACATGCCTTCAGGTGTTCAGGAATCCGAGATTCCTCTTGGGAAACATACAGAACTAGTTCTATATTATGGAAGGAAATACCCATTTATTTATACCTGGCCTGACCTTGACTGGTGATCAATGTAGTCTAGGAGATTTCCAAGGCACCTATCAATGTGATATCTAAAGCGCTGAGTAAACATTATCAGGAGTAATATTTAGTTAATATTAATCTATTAAACTCTAGCTCTTTCTAGGAGAGAGAGCCCTTCTCTACCTGTTCTCTGGTCTAGAACTGCTTCAGGCCCAACCCTTGGATAAAGCTTTTTCTTATAGCACTTCAGATACATACAAGTGTGGCTCTGCCGCGTGGTCCCTCGAGTCTCCTGGAGTACACGTCTGTACTCTGTGCCTCCTGCACTCCAGAAGACACCTACAAAAGCACATGGCATGACCACACTTGTATCTGTGAAGTCCCAATGAAGTCAATGAAAACTCAGGTCCCAATACATTTTGAAGAATATAAAGACTATCTTGGTTGGAGCAGCCCCAAAAGGAAGACATGAGTGGATGTAGACCACAGCAGGCAAGGAAAGGGCACAAACTATTCATACGCCTAATAGTAATGGACGAAGCCAGACTCCTGGATGGTTAAATGTTGTACTGTCCCCTGCGATGCAGGATTCAAGAGGATGACGTGTGTGCAAAAAAGAGTATGGTGTTTGTACATACATTTCCATAGGCCCACACCTACAAGGCCAAAG
Organism: Trachemys scripta elegans; assembly: GCF_013100865.1. NCBI lineage: Eukaryota > Metazoa > Chordata > Testudines > Emydidae > Trachemys > Trachemys scripta. The sequence continues at coordinate 101,016,175 of NC_048305.1, read as the reverse complement.
CATTGGATAGTATGTCTCTCTTTATTGTAGATGTACACAATATCACTAAAAAGAGCCAGATTCTCCGCTAACCTCAGTTTTCACTGAGCACAGCAGAGAGAGCGAGGCCGGTCAGGGACACATACAGCTTCCCAGTTCTCTGCCCTACCACTTGCTCTGGTGCAGGTTCAAGTGCCCCGGAGGCTGCTCTAATTTGCACCAGCTGGCAATGGTCCAGAAAGGACTGCTCGTCAGCTCGTAATACGTCGGACGCCATGCCAGTCCTCCTCACCCCTTCCTACCCGAGTACATCCCCTTTCCTGGGAACACAGGAAGGGAGATGCAGGAGTTAGCTGGAGTTTCATGCCTGTTGGGGGAGCCCCAGCAGGGGAGATACTGATCCTCTGGCACGGCGTTTTGCCTTGGATTTCAGTAGTGGTCTATTCCTCTGGGTATATATTGTGCATCCTACTGGGCAGAAAGGGCAGGCCCCAGAGTCATGGAACTACATAGAGCTGGAGCAGCAGGTGTTCTGCAACTCCCGGTGGACCGTGTGAGGGCATCAGACAACGTTACCACTTCCTTTGATTCTTACCAACAGAACTAGTCTGATGGAGTGCTGCAAAAACTCCGGAGGCCCTGAATGCTAATCCAGTTTGCATTGTTTTGTATTTTAAAAGGCCTCAGCATCCACTCTACCAAGACTTAAGAGCATCCACTATGTTTTAAGTGGGTGTTGTGCTTCCCCGATTGTTTCTTTGTGGATTCACCTTTAATAAAAGGTTTTATCTGTATGCTTTGTTTTCTCAGAGGTTCAGCAGCAACCAGCATTCAGAACCTGTCAGTTCAGCAACATTCCCACGACAGCACTGTGTTCCTTATGCTGTGCTGAGGCATCCATGCAAATGAGCTGAGCCCTCAAGGGTTTTTCCTCTCCTTCTATATTTATTTTAAAAGGACAGAATCACAAAACCCACATACAAGATAGAGGCCCATAGGCATACAGTCATTTTTGCATTCAAGAGGTTTTAAAATACCACACACGTCACCAAGATGGACTTGATCTGAAAATCAGTTTCACGCACACACACACACACACACACACACGGAAGTCCACGGCGTTCACAGGTGCAGAACGGAGAGCAGGATATAGTCCTCCCTGTTTATTTTGCCCTTATTTCATGCCTTTCATCCAAAAAATCTTAAAGCGTTCTTCAAATGTTAATCAGCCTGCCTGTGAGATAGGGGCGTCGTTTGTAAGACTGGGAAATGAAGCATAGGAGGGGGGGATGTAAATTGAACAAGATGACTGAGCAAGTGAGTGCTAGGGGTCAGAGGATGGAATCTCTCTGTTGGACTTCCTGAAAAACAGTTCCACGTCTTCTCCTTTGTTGAGTCCCACTCCGACAACCTCTGATGCCTCTTTGCCACATTGGACTCCCTCAAGCCCTCTCCCCCTTTGCCTCTGCCCAGGATCTTGCCAACTTTTGCAAGTAGGAGATACGCAGGAGCAGACATCAGCTTCCTTCAGCTCTTTCCTCCCTCCACTCTACATCCCCCAAGGACTTTTCCTCTTCTACCTCAGTCATCACCCCCGAGACAACTCAATCTCCATTTTCAACCTCTCCACCTCAGCCCCGAGGCACATCTTCACGGGTGCTGAAATCCAGACGTTTTTGGAGCTTGCAAACCATCCAAACAAACTGTTTCTTATGACTTATAACTTTCTTTCCAGATACCACAACATGCAGCAGAACCTGTAACTGACTTGCAATTGTCTCTCTCCAGACAACCCATATCCTGCATCTGGGGGTTAGGCTAACCCTATGGTTCTATATGCTCCACCCACACTCACTCCCTCTCTTTGGGTTCTTTTGATGTCCTCTTGTACCTGGATGAAAATTATCAGTTGCACTGTCAAGAAAAGCCAAACTATTTTCTGACTAATGAGAAACAGTGAAAAGGCCTTGATAGATTCAAGGAATTCCTCGCAGCAGCTGAAAGTGGTTATCACTGTAGACCTATCTTTTCCCAGTTCATTTCAGATCATCAGCACTTGCAAGGAACCCATTCCCATACTGCACAATAAAGAATCGAAGACTCAAAACAAAATGCCCCAAACTTGGCATCACTTGGCCAAATTCCCCCCATAGACACAGTTTAACTGATTTACTACACCAGGGGTTCTCAGACTTTTGTACTGGTGACCCCTTTCACGCAGCAAGCCTCTGAGTGAGAGCCCCCCCTTATACATTAAAAACACTTTTAAATATATTTAACACCATTATAAATGCTGGAGGCAAAGCAGGGTTTGGGGTGGAGGCTGACGGCTCGCAGCCCCCCATGTAATAACCTTGTCCCGACCCCCAGTTTGAGAACCCCTGTACTACACTGACTGATGAGTTGATTAGCTTTAATTTTTCCACCTAATTCACACTGTCTCTCTTCCTTTGACACATAGGATAGAATTATCATTATCTTTTTATTTGCCTGCTAGCCCTATTTACTTATATATTAGGGATATAATATCAACATACGACATTATAATATATTCTATATGACAGTAAAGAAGATTCTCAGAATTCTATTAAATTCTCAAAGGCACTGGGAGCGTGGAAAGACATACCCAGATTTCCGCCAAGAAATCAAAGTGCCATATCCTAGCTCTTTTCCAATTTGACCCACCCTCTAAATGAGTGCAAATGAAAGCAGCAAAAGCACCATTACTTCTGGCTCATATGCTGATGGTATTCCTGGGCCACTCTACTCAGATATGAGCCCAAGTAAAGTGGGCAGTGGAGTAAGCCTAGGGGCATATGCAGATTGGAGGAGGTAAGTGGTCAACCGGAGAAGCAATATCTTCATCCCTAAGCTCTTCCTCAAAAACGTATAACTGCCCAGAAGGGTGCGAACACATGGGATCAGGGTGCAATGCATCAGGAGTTCCCAACTAGCACCACAGGCTTTTCAGGCATGTATACATGTCGCCCTAAACCACCGATCACACCGCTATTCCTCTCTAAACTGGTATCAATACTAGTACCTGGCATAGCTGGAAGCTTCAAAGAGGTGCCCTAGAAAAATTAGATCAATATCACACCCCTCTATAAAACCTCTTCTGACTCCTAGGTATTTTGTCAAGCTAGTTTTATTTGAAAAATAAGCCTATTAACTGGCTTTCCGAGGGCTTCCCCCCTCATTTCTTACAGAAAAAGTGTGGGGAAGCTGCAGAAATACAGATATATTGGAGGGGGCGGTCATAGATTTTAAGTCCAGAAGGGGCTATTAGATCATCTAGTCAGACCTGTAACCCAGACAATAGAATTTCACCCAGTTACCTCTGTACTGAGCCCAAGATATTCTACAGCCGGACCTTTTCCCTGTGGTCATAGGTCATATTTATTGCCAAATGTGACACACACTAATATCTGTCCACTTATCCTGATGATAAAGTCTAACTGCAGCACTATGCAGCACTGCTCCTGCCTCCTTGTACTGACTCAAGCCGCTTTTCATCTTCTCCTGCTGCTGCTGTCAGATTCAGGAAAGGCAGATCAGCGTGGAAGTCATTGTGAGGGGAGAACAATATCATCACTTGCCTATCAAGTCACATGGATCTTCAGTTTAATCAAACACACCTCTAGAGGCCGGGATGTCATTAAACCCCTGGTGGATCTTGTAAAAGGGGCCACTAGAGTTACAAGGGGAATAAGGCAGAAAGAGCCTTCACAGAGAAATGGCCAGTGGGTCTGTGACAAAGAACAATTACTGTAAGGTTTTGGCGTGTGACAACACATTCAAAAAAATCAAAGCAGGTTTCAGAACTGAACCTTACCCCCCTTCCCAGACCAGAGTTCAATTTCTTTTTTTTTTTTTTTTAAATAATGGGAGCCTGTTCTCACCAAAATCGTACGTATAAGTCAGGCAGTTATATAAGTAACTGACTTGCTATTTGCCCATGCAACTACTCAATTTGTGCATGCAATCATGGTCATTGCACATGCAATTGCATGCCTAACTTGGTTGGAAATCAGACCCTAAGTGTTCAAAATAGCTCTATGCCAGTTTTATTCAGTATTCGCATCGGGAACAGGAAATCAGGCTATTTAAATACCTCAGGCCAAGTTGTGGCATTCAGCCCCCACGTGTGGGTTGGTGGGAAATGCGCTGGCCTGGGGTACTTCAGGAAGGATTTGTGCCTCAACGAGCTAACACCCCTCCTCAGGCAGCCCAGTACACACAGACCACAGCATCCTTTGGGATGGCACAGCCTGCTCCAACCAGCGCAGCTGTCTGCTGCTCGAGCCACTTTGGGAAGGGTGAGGAGGAGCCATGACCCGTCTCCTCCCCCCTGGGGTCCCACACACCTCCAGGCAGGGACTGTTCTCTTGTACAGGCGGGACAAGGAGGAAGGGATCCTTGTATGTTCTTGGCCCCACCCACCCGCAGGGCTGGCTCCAGGCACCAGTGAAGTAAGCAGGTGCCTGGGGTGGCCAATAGAAAGGGGCGTCAGTCCGTCCGTTGTTGGGGCGGCACGTCCGGGTGTGCGGCAGCAATTTGGCAGCGGGTCCTTCAGTCCTTTGCTTCCTCTTCAGCGGCCACTCAATCGGGTTTCTCTTTCTTTTCTTTCCCCCTGCCCCCCTTCGCCACCGCTTGGGGCGGCAAAAAAGCTGGAGCCGGCCCTGCCCTCCCCATACCTGCATCACAGCCTGTCACAATCTAACCCTTCCTTTGTTCGGTGTGTAAGCAGATCAAGGCTCTCTGCCAGCTTTTGAAAACAGCTCACAGCAGCTGGACCGGAGATCTCCAAGAGCTAGATTGAGAGAGAGAGTTAGGCACCTACCTGAACTTTAGACACCTAAGTGCAGAGCCTCAAAAACTTCTCCTCAGCTGCTGCCTAACCCCTAATTCCTACCGATAAATCCCCCCGGTGCCTAAAAATCTGCCATTCAGCACAGGCACTTCAGCCCCAGTTCACACCGCAGCCTCAGCAGGATGCACTGCCTGGCCTATTTCAGCTGAGGGCCCCATGCAGTATGCAGGCTCAGACCCAGCGATTTGAGCAGGGGTCCCCACATCCAGGGAAATGACCTAACCACCGAGCTAGAGAGTCATTCTTACTGTTTCCCTGGCCCACTGACTGCTCAATTATTTACACAATTGAGAGAAGCTCCAATGGGGTAAAGCGAGACACACATCCCACCACTCGGTGGTTAGAGCACTCTGCGGAGAGGCAGGGAGATGTGGGTTCGAATCCACGCTCTGCATCCGGCGGGGGGAGGAAATTGATCCAATGCCTCCCACATCCTGGATAAGTGTTCTAACCTCTGGGCTAAGAGTAAAGGGAGGGAGTGGGGAAGAGCCGCATCCCCTCCTTCTTCAAAGCACCTAACGGCAGCCGAGGTCTGACAGCAGTGAATCCCACGTGGAAACAGGGTGCTGGAACAATTTTTATAACAGCGGTGCTGAGAGCCGTTGAGCCAAAACTGTAAACGCTGCATATAAAAGAGAGACCACTTCAAGCCCGGGGGTACGGTGGCACACCCCTAGTTCCAACACCTATGGACAGCTTAGGTCACATTCTTCGCCTTAGTATTTCCTCCTGGTTAGCTTAGGCAGCTCCACACTCCGTGGGCTGGCTTGATATGCTCCGCTCTTACCTACCCTTGCCTTGTGTGGAGAGCCTGGGTGCGTAACACAGGGTGACGTTCCATCAGGCACCAGGGCACCTAAAGTCAGCCTCAGAGTTGAAATGCCTAAAACCTGTTGTGGCTCTGGGCTCAATTGTACAATTTTCCTAATGCCACACCGTTCATCCCGGTGCACATAAGCCCTTTGAGCATAAACCAGATTGCACCCACTAAGGTAAGCTTAGGAAAAAATTCCCCGTTCATTTCTTGCATTGAATCAGGCCTTCGATGACGTATTACAAACCAATATTAAAATGTTCCATTTAAATGATCTTATTTTTCATCAGCAAAGCTTATTTATAACCAAAACAAATTCTTCTAGAACATTTCTTGTATTTAGGATAATTTAATGTTCTTCTATTCATGATGGAAGGCAGCAAACGAATAAATTCCACATCGCTTTACTTAAATATTTTAGGGCAAATCTTGAGCGATATGTTTTCATTTAGCTGAAAGCAACTTAATAGCAGCCTTTTTCCTCTGCCACACTTAAAAAAAAAAAAAGTTTCTTTTTATTGCTCGTTAAAATAAATGGCATTTTTAATAAAGAGTGTCCCCATAACATATATGATTTGGTCACATTATGAAATAAATGTCATGTGAGATTATACATTTCAAAGCAGACAGTTTATGTTGTTTTAGTTATTAAATTCAATCACTTTTACTTCCTTTTTTTCCCCTGGAGGCAGGTATGGCTTTGATTAAAATGTGACCCCCCAAAAGTAAAATAATTTAAGTGAATATTTTCATTTTTTAATGTGTATCTGCTTTCCCATAGGAAGTTAAACCAAAAAAAAAAAAAAAAAAAAAAAGATCATTTCCAACAGTAGAATTAAAATTTGTTTTTCTTTTGACTGACATTTTATTCCCAAGCATAACATGCTACACTAATATGTTGTAGGGAACGCTAATTAGGTGTTACATTTTTAATCTGTAAAAGGGGCGTGGTAGAGGAGGAACATTATTATACTGAACTTTCTTCTACAATCAAACCAATACAAGTCTATGCTGCATTACACTATTCTCAACTAGCACTTGCTAATCAACTGGTTTAATACCAGGCTAGCCTGGGGAGAAGGCTTCAAGATCTCCTGCCACCATGAAAAACACTTAGTCACATGGCCTGAAAAAAAATCCCTCCTCCCCCAACTATTTTTGATTTCCCTGAGGAGCTGGGCAAACAGTTGTAAAATCTCAATGTGTGAAGTGGAGGAATTGACATAGCTTGGAGCTTTCCTAATTCCTCTCCAAGGACCAGATCTGAAGCTATTGATAGACTGTCATTTACTTCAATGGACACTGGATCAGGCTCTAACAGAGATGGGGATGCTGAAGGGTCTTGTTTTTATCCCTGCACCACACTTCCTCATGACCTCTTGTTCTTGCTCTATTGGGAGGGAGTGTGTTAGACTGGTTCCCCCTGAGATGCCACCTGGGACTGAGGTACCACTGAGCCCCCGACCCACCAGCCTGGGCTCCCTTACACACTGCAGCTTGTCACAGCAATACAAAGCCCTCCAGCCTGCACTTTCATCAGCTGCAGTTACATGCAGGCTCTCTGTCCAGCCCCTGCAATGAACCAACAATGGAAAGGCTATAGCTAAGGCAACTCCCAACTGCCCAGGCGCACACCCTGTCCGGAGTATAAACCCAAAATTATACAGTCTTATGCTGTACAGTTCCCTGGGCAGTGCAAGCTCATAAAATTTTCCCCATCCCTCAATGTGGAGAGGAATACGCAACAGCCGTTGCCCCGGAGTTAAGATTCACATACACTTCACACCAACACACTGGTTTAGATAAAGCAAAAACAAGTTTATTCACTACAAAAGATAGATAGCAAACAAATCAAAGCAGATTACCTAGCAAATAAACAAAAATGCAAACTAAACCTAATATACTAGATGGGGGAGAATCTGCTAGTTCATATCCAGTCTAAGAGATGATACAAGCAGGCTGCAGATTCTTAAGGGACAAGCTGCACTTGCTTTACAGCTTGGAATCCCCAGGTGTTTCATTCACAGGTTATAAATCCCTTTAGCCTGGGTCCAGCATTTCCCTCAGTTCAGTCTTTGTTCTTCAGGTGTTTCCAGGAGTCTTCTTGTGTGGGGAGTGAAGAACACCAGATGTCATCACTCCCTGCCTTATGCAGATTTTGCACATGGGGGGAACCCTTTGTTTCAAAACTTGGTTCCTAGACCAATTTGTGGAAAAATACTGACATCCCAAGATGGAGTCCAGCATCACGTGGTCTGATCACATGTCCTTGTAGGGTCATAGCAGCCACTCTCACTGGCTGTTTGGAGTGTTCTCAGGAAAGCTCACCACAAGGTGGGAGATAAGCTTCTCCTAATGCCTATTGTTTGTTTTCTTAATGGCCCATTGCCCTGAATAGGCCCTTCCCCACCCACTATCTAGACTGAAAGCATCTTGTCTAGTGGGTATTACTCAACTGTAACTACATTTGAAATACAGCTACATAGTCAATATGAACTTCAGATACAAACATTCTATATGCACACAAATAGGATAATCATATCCAGCAAAGCATAACTTTTCCAATGACACCTCACATGACTTATCTTGCATAAAATACATCATAATTATGTTATCATATCATACATATGGGGAGCAGCATCACAGTGTGGTCTAGTGTTAAAGGGGCTAAGTCTCCTGAATTCTACTCCTAATGCTACCACTGACTAATAGCATGCCCTTGGGCTAGTCACTCAGCCCAATAGTTTGCTCAGCAGTAAACTGGGTATAAACACTTACTGGAGAGCTTCACAACAGTCTTGTGAGGTAGTAAGTACTCAGAGATCCTTGGATGAAAAGCAGTATCAAATAGTAGAACATCATTGTTCACCTCCTCCTAGTGATCTGTGTTGCTGCGTACCTTACCTTGGTGCAGCAACCTTGGCCCAGCGCCTCAAAGGGCATTGAAATACCTTTGAGCATCTGGGCCTTGGAGACCAATGATCAATAACGAAGATTAGCTAGTAGGTGACAGAAGAACACAAAGGGAAAGCTTTACCATATCACTGATGTGCCATTCAAGACACCAGACCATGAAACTTGTACCATACTGGCCTGGCCAGGGGATTGCCCATTAATTGTGTCAACTTGGTTACATCAAATTTCCTGTGTGTGTTTGTTCCTAAAACCCTAACTCCTCCTAATGCATTCGAATGATGCAAATGCTCTGTCACAATAAACCGCATTCCTATTAAAATTATTGACGACATGGGGTTTGGTCTAATAGAGAAATTATTTTAAACTAAACATCACCATCTGTCAGCGCCTTAAAAAAAAAAAAGTGTGCGGTGATGCACGGCCGCACAGTGAAATTTTAAAGCGCGTAGTGGCTTTTTGAGAATGCCAGCCCTGAATATTAAACAAACACCTGAAGCTACTAGTGCCACCGCCTAGAACCAGCACTTCATTTTCGATTACGTGCAGTGACTTAAAGAGTGTTCTAGGCGCCGCCATCTGGGTTTCCCTTAATTATCAATGGGAAAAGCACATACAATATTTCACAACTCATTCAGAAAACAGTGGGACTAGGGCTGTGCATACTCCTTGTGTGGCATACGTCTGGGATCCTTTCGGCATACTTGCATAAATGATGTTCACGGTCATTTCTTTGAGAAGTTGTTCCCCAGCTTGCTAGGTACAAGATTGACACACTCTGCTGTTCAGTGGACAGCAAGCGGGTCACGTATGATCATGTAAAATTTGAAACTGCCTTTGACAAAGTCCATTTTCAATGGCTTTGCTACTTTTACTTATTTATTTATTTTTTAAAGTGTCCTTTATTTTAGGTATTAGACGGATTGTGTAATTCTGTTCATCCGTCAGGAACATAGCAGAAAACAGGCTGATCAATAGACAGAAAAAGGATTACAGCAGGGGGAAAAGTGGGACTGAGATACTCAGAAGTGGGCGGAAAGTCAGAGCTTGTGCGTTCTGGAACTCAGACCAGGAAAAAATCTGGTCCACAATAGGAGACACGAACCTCCACTTGTTTAAGCAATCAAAGGTTATTACGTAGTACTGGGGAACACCCGTTAGGACAAAGGCTGCAAACATCGTTGCAGAGGTAAAATCTATTAACCCTGAATAGTTATTACATTTGGAGGTAATCAGAATTTCCTGAACCGGGATGGAGTAAGAGGAATGCCATCTAGACAGCCCCACTTTGAGACTGTCTAGACAGCAGAGTGGTTAAAATGTTGTCACCCATAAATGCCTGTCTACACTAGTACTTCTACTATGGCTACCAATAGTAAGGCGGCACAGTTATCAACAGCGGTAAATTAAGGAAAAAATGCTAACAGAGGCAAAGCAAAAAAAGCGTCTAGCTCCAGGTCAGGGAATTGCAAGATACCCAAGTCATCTCCCATAATCTTGTTAAATTTTACAAGAAATATTCAGCATACTACTTTATATTAAATGGAAATTTGATTACAAGAGTTACCTGAAATGGGCCCTGAGCTGGAATGCCTGCCTAGGATCAAGGAAACAAACTAACATGTATCAGGTCTGGAACAACTTTTGGACGGCTGAACAACACATGGATAATAAATCCAGAAGGAAACTAATGCCTCAGACTCATTCATTTCTGGGTTTGTCGTCTCCCTTCTCATCCCTGGTTCCCCATGGGTGCATCCCCAACAAATTAAACCAGTTGGGGAAAGTTTAAGCATTGTAATCTCTTCCCTTTTTATTACAGTAACACTACTTTCCCCCACCCCCCATCCAGAATTTATATCGAATGAGCTCCAGCACATGAGATAAGCACAACCAAATCATTTAACTCCACTATTAGCGCCACGCTTCCACCATCTTGGGTTGTACATAGTGTTCATAGTGGTAGGAATAAAGACAATTAAAAAGTAGAAAACAAAAGAGGGAAATCAAATTTATCACTCTCCTAGTCATCCTTATTCCTTTTTGTTATAAATCAGTGATGCTGCATGCTCTCCTCAAGTTGTATACCCAAGCAACAATACCATTTGCAGTTAACGTTTGCAAATTAAAACAAGTTTAGAGCACCACTTGGTTCAGTGCTGTAGCTACGTTTACTTTTGATCTTGTTTACTCAAGCAATTCCCCCTCTGGATCATCAAAGTTTGTGGTTAGTTTTTAAGTACTGTTAATCTACATGATGAATACAACAAAGCTTATGAAAGAATCCCAAATGGACAAGCATGATAAGAGATAGGACAAAGAGTCTGGCAGAGTTCCAGGTCCATGCAATATTTTTGTGCCCAACCTCTTCAATTACAGTCACATATTAGTCTATGAGTTTTAGCATCAAACTGTTCCAGTGGCTGTTGGGGAATATCCCTTTTTATGAAAAATGTTATGGTTTTAATTTCTTTACTGATATGAGAGACATTTAATGCAATGCATTTCACCATGACTATGCAGCCAGGAAATTAAACAAAAGGAGAAACTTCACTGAACAGTAGAGTTATGAAAAGATCTTCTTAAAGGGACATTGCCAAGTCAAAAGAAAATCATTACTAGCAAAATACTGGGGGTCATTAGTTTGTCACCAAGGGGTCTCAGATGTGGCGAATCTAGGGTGAAGGGCTTTGGAGTGCCACATTATTTCTGCTCCTCCCATTCCTTCACACTGACTCTCTCTCAAGTGATTGGGACCAGCAGGGCATTTCAAGCACACTTCCCAACATCAGTGTGGTTGATGGATAATTTTATTATATATACATATATATATATACATATACACACACACACACACACACCTCATAGAAATGGAAGGGACCCTGAAAGGTCATCAAGTCCAGCCCCCTGCCTTTGCTAGCAGGACCAAGCACTGAATTTTCCCCCAGACCTCTAAGTGGCCCCCTCAAAGATTGAACTCACAACCCTGGGTTTAGCTGGCCAATGCTCAAACCACTGAGTTATCCCTCCCCTGATGGATGGGAGGTCTGTATTAGAGTTGGTTGGAAAACAGAATGTTCATCCCACAGGAAGTGGATATGTCAACATTATTCCAATTCAACGTGAAAACTAAAGTCAAAATATTGATAGATTTTCAGAATGAAAAAAATCCCCTAAAAGTTTCAAATTGGAACTGTCCAAATGCCCCCCCACAAAAAAAAAAAAAATGTTGATATTTTTCATTTCAGTTCTCAACTGATCTCCCCCCTCCCCAATTTTATTTGGGGGGAGGGGCGGGCGGGCAGCGAGGGTCAAACATGTATTTTTGGCACAAAGAAAGTGTCTAAGAATTTGCTGAAATGTTTCTTCTACAGATTCTGGCCACTTTTTCTGTTCTATATAGGGTCTTACATCATACTCACCACTTTAGTATCTGAATCCCTGCCAGTCTTGCATGAAGTGACTGGACTAATATCGGTCATGTGTTGGTTGTTCTCTCCCCGGGGGGGAAGTGTGTGTGTAATGAAGGGTCTTGTTTGGGTAGGCTTTTTTATTTTAATATATAGCAACATGTATATTTGCATGTTACAGAAGGCAAGATCATAAGAACGTGCCTTGCACTTGGAGCAGAAGGTGACAAGATTTGTGATGGTCCTTAGGATAGTTCATTCCACGCTTTTGGACCAGCCCAAGAAAGCTCTGTCTCCCACTCAAATAAGCTTTACCCATATTGTAGAAAGTCCCATTATGTCGGAGAAACAGAGCTGATGATCATGGTCTTCATCCTAGAGTTTTAGTTTATCTTTCCAATATCCTGGTCCCAGGCCATCGAGCATCTTGGCCTATAAACAGGCATCTCAGCTGGAATCAGTGAGCATTTCTACTTAGAAACTAGTGAAACTATCTGGCCCAATGTTACTGATTTCTACTAGCAGAGCAGTTTGATTAACATTATATGTCTTAGACCAGAAAGTTGGGACTTCCAATTGATTTTGTGTTGATTTGGAAAAAAATAACTTGCTATTGATTGAAGTTTTTCTAATGAAGGAAGAATCAAACCCTGAGATGAAATGTCATTCCTGAACCTGAGATATGCAAAGTGGATTAAAAAGGAGAATTTTGCCTTTGGTTTGATGTTCAAATTAGATCACTAATTCAAACAGTCCTTTTGCTGTCTAATAAATTCAGATGAAAAGGGGAGATACATTCTCATACTCCTTTTGCTGCTTAATATATTCAGATGAGAAGACAAGATATATCAACAGAAGAATTAATTTATGCAGATCTTTCTCTAGTTTCATGATTTAAAATATCTTTTTAGATAAAAGTCCAGTAATACGCAGCACTTTTCACCTTCAAAGTGTTTTGAAAATATTAACTAGTGAATCTGCACAGCAACAGAGTAAGGTTGGTAAGGAGTGTTACCTCCTTGTGAATCTGAACAGCACCTTGCAAAGTAGAATTGGAATATTACTCTGTATAATGGAGATAATACAAGGCAGAGAGGTTAAGGGACTTCCCCATTAGGACACAATGAGTCAGTGTTAAAGCCAGGGTAGAATTAAGGAATTCCTAGCTTCCAGTCCTGTAGTTGGACCGTAAACCATGCCCATCATTGAGATCTGTTCACTGCACATGATTTTTGTGCACTACATGTTGATGGTGCCACTTTGTTGTGTGATGAAAAAATATTAGTGACAAAATTGAATGTTAATGTTTTAGAAAGAAGGACTTCTACCAGTGTGGATGTTTAAAATGTCTGGCCAGTTTAAACCTGGGCCACTCTTTTTGTTGTGTAGCCAATGATTAATGATGTATGATTAATCAACATGTTAGATCATATATAGTCATTGTATGTTAATTCAAGTCAATTTGTAGGATTATAGAAGTAGAAGATTATTCCTGCTAAATACTGATCCATCATGTATTAGATATCCAAGTAAGAAAAGCTGGAACACAAGGCCTATAGGCTGAGCTCTGCAAGATCCTGCTTAAGCTATTTTAGGCCTTGGAGATAAGAAATGCTGACATAAGTGACCGGAAAAATAACCCGAAGCCCCAAGATTATAGGGCAAGAGGTACCAAGTGGTAATATTGCAAAACTTACCCAGAAGATTAATTTTAAAATCACAAAAATGCTGTAAAGGCGCATCTGTTTCCAACATGTGTCTTCACCGCAGGATACAGGCGGTGCATCAGTACTAATGAGAATAATGGGAACTCAGAGGTATTTGATGCCTTATGTTTCTAGGGGACATTAGACCAATAAGGGACAAGAGAGTTGACATGTTCATGGACATGCACAGAAAACGTAGCTGTAGACAGAATCACATTATAAAAAGAGGGTGCCTACATTAGGTAAATTGAGCTCCCTATGGGAAACTCCAGCAGGCACCATCCCTCTACTGATGCTCAATCCATGAGAGACCCATCTGACCCTAACACTATTGTTAAGGATGTGACTATGTGTGCATAGGTCTGTATAGAATTTCTATATGCTTGTGTACTCATAACTTTAATAAAACTTGTAAAACAGACTAGACCTTGTACTTGTGAATGTCTGTGTGAGCGCTACTCTTGGCCTTTGGGTGTTCCTAGAGACTAACTCTGAAGCAAGTAGCAGAGGTGACTTTCACTCTGTTAAGCTTGAAACTGTAGCCACCAGAGCCGCACCCACGGCAGCGTAGTACCACATTACTAAATTCACTTTAAATAAAATAAAAGGCTACAGTTGGCAAGCACAACATGAAAATACAGAAAACGTTCCGAAACTGACGTTATTCTTCCATTTAAATACCCTTTAAAACAAACTAAAAAAAACAAAACAAAAAAAACCCACCACACACACTGTCTGGAGGGACTAATGATGTTTGGAGTTTCAAATCACTGCACAATGCGGACCTCTGCAAGATGAAGCAAGCAATCATCCTATACAGCTGAAGCACGCTACAGACTGACATTCTAACAATGAATCTGACCCAGGGATGGGATTGCAAACTGCTCTGAACACAAGATTCCTCGTCTCAACCTTTCACATGGCTACCATCCTCAATGCACAGAACTCCACCTCACCTCCTCCTTCAAGCTCCCCCTAAGCAGACAGCTGATGCAAAAAGAAGAACCAGCCAGGAACAGAAGCATATAGAACACTCATAAGGAGAGCAAGAATGGAAATGATAAACAGATTCACATCTTCTGATTAGCACCAAGGTTTATTTACACCGATGCATATCTTAGACAGATGACACAAACATGTAGTAGTAGTAGTAGAACAGGGATTCCACAGCTTATTCACAGCCTCTCCTGCTGGCAATGTGATGTCATTGTTGTACTAAGGTCTAAATAGTTCTATGAGGCAATGCTGGTAAGACATTCAGTAACAAAAAGTCACTTTTCCCTTTAATTTCAGTTTTCTTACAGTATTACAAGCTTTTTGCTTTATAAAAGAACTTTGGCAAAGTATCTGTAAATTACCAGCCATGAAACCTTAAGCGGACAATGAACACTCACCAAGAAGATGGAGCAGATGCTTACGGTTGACAGCAGGGCCTGGGAAGAAGTATCAATGTGATACCACCAAGCACAGGCAGGGGAACAGACAGACATGGACGAACAGGCCAAAGTGGCAGGCATTTGGAAGATTTTAAAAGACAAAAGTAGCAATGGGCTGGCTACGTTACACAATGAGACAGAAGACTGACTACTGTTACAACAACATGGAGCTCAGTGGACAGGAGACCTATCAAAGATGCAGACCCAAGCTGGCAATCTTTGCAGGGCCCAACTGGGTCACATAGGGCCCAGAACAAAGCTATTAATATCACCATACCAAAGGCTTTAACCCTGAAATCCGTAGAGCAGTTTTCTACATCCATGTTATCGGAGTTCCCATAGAAGTAACCTTGCGATGTAACTTTGACCAGCACACCCAGTATAACGGTGTTGCAGCAAATCACGTTTAAGCAGTGTATCTGGTAATTTACCTCTATAATGGTGTGGCTCAGAACAGAGTGATGAAATGCCGCTGAGGTGCACTGGGACAGGAAGCCACCTCACAGCGATAAAGAATATTTCTTGCTGACTCTTATGTATAAATCTTCCCATGGATGATAGTCAGCCTGCAGCATTGCTATACAAATAAGAATCACTTATTTTGATTCAAGTGTTTAACATACAGATTGCTGGAAATCTAGAAGAGTAATGAAACCGTGTACACAGAGTGCCTCCTGCCCACAGACAAAGGAAGTACAGCCATACTCATCCAGCAGCATCTGATATCACTGGTCACTTGATACTCCTGTCCCACCTACAAGAAGCTGCAGGGATGAACAGAAATACCCTGAAATGGCTCAGGTCCTCTCTCTCGGAGGGCTGCTATGGACAACTGTTCCTCCACCGGCCAAGCTTTCAATTGCAGATTCCCCCAGAGCTCAGTCCTTTCCCCAATATAATTGGAGATCCAGATGAAGTCATGGAAGAGACAGTGAAACATCAGACACGGAGGTGCCAAAAAATACACAGATAACAGAGCACAGTCTCTTAGCTCTCTCAAGGACTAACCAAAATCTGCACCTGGATGAAGTGCAGCTGGCTAATGGAGAACCTAGATAAGACTGCGGGAGGAAGAAAGAAGCCTTTTGAAAAACGTGTTTCTCCTATATTATTGGTCTCATAATCAGAACTGATGCTCCACTGTGCTAGGTGCTCTATAAACAAATACACAAAAACATGGGATGTGCCCCAAAACCATTACAATCTAAGAAGCCAGGTGCTAGAGCCTTGCAGCGGGACCTGAATCCCACGGGTCCCTCAGAACCCGCTGCCATAATAGTAGGAGCGGGTGGGAGTGGGTATTAAAAATTGTTCGGCGCAGGACTCTACCAAGTGGCATATGAAGGGTGGGGAGGTGGGGGAGATATAATGTATATATTTGCATTTTCTTTAATTTGCTTTGACATATTAAAATATATAAAGAAGCAGATATTTTCAACTACCTTCTTCCCCCCAAAGCCATTCATTGGACTAGAGTGAGCAAAACTCTGCTCCTCCCTGTTTGATAGGTCTTGAAGGAGGGAAGAAACAATGACAACAATGAATCAAACTTTTTTTTTTTAAATGGACTTATCCCCACCTCAGAAATGTTTTCACATGTGTTTGGTTTCACTTTGAGGCAAAAATTCCTTTTAGCTCTTATTTTATCCAGATTGGCTCACTTAAGTTTACAGGGATGTCTCTTGTTCCTCATTCTCTTATTTTATTCTTTGCTGACACTAAGCTCTCATACAGCAGCATACACAAGTAATGCCTTCTACCATCTCCAAGCGGCAAGGAGACTCCATTGCATCCTGGCAGATGATGACCTGGCCTCCATTATATATGCCTTTGTCACCTCTTGTCTGGACTACAGCAATGCAACATTCCTGGGCATGAAGACTTCAGAATGTATGAAATTCCAGCTAATACAAAATACTGCAGCAAGTCTCCTCACCACCTCAGGATACCACAAACATCATACGCATCCTCAGCTTGTCACACTGGCTCCCCGTAGAATACTGAGTGAAAGTCAAGATCTCAGTCCTTATCTTCACAGTGCTCAATTATCTGGGCCCAGAATCCCAAAAAGATTCTCCAAACCTCTGGGATAAAGACCATTGTCAACAACTTTGGTCCTCTGACACAATGGAACTCTCTACAATAAGGCTAGCACCTGTGTGGGAGACAGAACTTTTTCAGGGCAGGTGAAAGACTGGAAAGAACTCCAACAGGAACTAAGAACCACCTCAAACCGCATCACTTTCTGCTCTAAGTGCAAGGGACTTTTCTTTGACCTGCCTTAGCCAATGTAAACACACAGAAGCAATGTACTTTAAAAACAACAATCTCACACTCCTAGAAAATGTGTATGTATATATATATATATATCTCCCCTCTCCAAACACAGAGCTCCATTCTTGGTCCTGTTGTCTTCTCACTCTGGGTAATCTCATCCACAAATACAAATTCAACTAAGATCTCTATGTGCTGACAACTCAGTTCTACCTGTTTACTCCAGACCTGTCTCCTGTCCCAAGTAAAAATCTCTGCTTGTCTCTCTGACAACCAGCTCAAGCTCAATTTGGCTATAACCGAGTTCTTAGTCTCTCTCCTGCAAGTCCTCCTCACTGCCGCTCTCAATTACTGTGGACAATACCTCCATCCTGCCTTTCACTCACGCCTGTTACCTGGGCATCATCTTTGACTCAGACCTCTCTGTAGCTTCTCACATTGAGAATGTGTCTAAATCTTGCCAATTCTTTCTGCATAATCTCCCTAAGGTACAGCCTTTCTTATCCTTCCACAACCCTAAACTTTTTGTCCAGCTCTCCTCATCCCACATGTAGATCACTGCAACATCATTTTCTCCAGCCTTAGCAAATGCAGACTTGTCCCACTCGTATCCATTCAGGATGTTGCTGCTACAATCATTCTTCTAGCCTGACACTTTGGCCATGTCACCCCCTCTCTTTGCATCCCGCCGCTGGCTCCCCCTTCAATATCACATCAAAACTTGCTTTTCACTTTCCAGAGCCTCCATGACTTATCCCTAACCTACGCATCATCTCTCATTCACTGTCACGCTCACCTTCAATCAGCCAGTGAGACCAACCTCCATCCCCACTTGTTAATTTTTCAAACAAGCACCTTCATGCCTTCTCCCATGCTGCCCCTCATGCTTGGGAGGAGCTCCGTATCAAACGGCCACAAAGTCACCTATTAGCCTCCTTCAAAACTCTGCTCAAAACTCTTCTTTGTTATAATGCCTAAAAAAAAATAATCATCATAATAATGGTTAGGCTGCTGGTGTGCTGAGACACTGGCTAGCCATCCAACCATTGTCTCATTGTACTTGCCCATGGGTCTGGCTGTGTCTATCTGTTGTCTCTCATCTTATACTTATATTAGGAGCTCTTTGGGGCAGGGACCATCTTTTTGTTTTGTGTTTGTACAGCACCTCGCACAATGGGGTCCTGGCCCATGACTGTGGTGCCTAGATGCTATGGGAATGCAAATAAAATCAATCAATCATAAAACACTCCATTGCACACCCAGTTCTTCCCCTGGGGAGAGGATGAGAGAGAGCCAACAAACCACATGTGATGAATGTCAGTCACATTGCTTAATGCATAACTGGAAGGTGCTCAAATACTACGATGATAAGCACGATATGAGAAGTTCTGTAGAATAAACTTTGCATGCTCAGCTTTTCTTTGTGGTTCTCTTGCCATAAATAGCTCACATGCTGAGTCCTGGACATCAGAACCAGTTATATTGAGAGTGACAGTGTTGGTTAGGACTCCAGGGATTCTATTCACCTCTTAAAAAGAAAAAAGTAAACCAGAAACTTTACCTTCCACTTGGACAGCTAAAAGGGACAGGGAGAAGGGACCACTCTTTAAATTCTCACTCACAAGGCAGACTAATATTGTATTATTAGAAGTATGAACAGATAGCTATCTGAAGAAACATTGAGCACCCAAGTAATGGTGATTAAGGTAAGATGCCAAACTTTAAAATCACATTTTGTTCACACCAATTATTAAAAATCATATATTGAACAGATATTAAAAATCAGACCTAGGGTATGTCTTCACTACCCGCTGGATTGGCGGGCAGTGATCAATCCAGTGGAGATCGATTTATCGTGTCTAGTCTAGACGCAATAAATCAACCCCCGAGCGCTCTCCTGTACTCCACTGCCGCAAGAGGCGCAGGCGGAGTCAATGGGGGAGCACCAGCAGTCAACTCACCGCAGTGAAGACACCACAGTAAGTCGATCTAAGTAAGTCGACTTCAGCTACGTTATTCACATAACTGAAGTTGCGTAACTTAGATCGACACCCCACCCGCCCACCCCCAGTGTAGACCAGGGCCTAGAGATGAGCTCAAGCAAAGAATTACATGAGCATCGTATCTGAACTTCATAGCTAAGTCCGATCTCTGACTGGATGAATCAAAACTCCAAATGAAAGTACCCCTCATCCCGGGAAAGTTCAGATCAGAATCTAGACATAAACATTCCAGCTCAGGCTTGTCTATAATTATAACCTTTTATTTCTACAGCCTTCTGTGTCTGGGCTGCTGAACCCAGTGTAAGGAAACTATCTGACAGGCACCATTTAAATGTTTGCTACATACTGAGCAGAGGGTACCGTATGCTGTCGAAGGTTAGGCTATCAAAAGGATACTGTGTGCTCTGGGAGAAAAGTAATATCCGCTTTAGCTTTCAAACATTTTGGCTTTTTTTTTTATTAAAAATATGTACAACAAAAACCTTACACTGTTGTCATATACAAAAGGAGATAACAAATGGCATATACAAAAGGAGATAACAAATGCTAAGAAGTGGAAATCTGTCAGCTACGAATATCAAAAGGCTACATAGAGAGCCAAAGGCAATAAAGTTTTTCACCACATTTTTTTAAATAAGTAAGTGTTATAACTATATTCCTTCCACCAACAGTGTATTTATCACCCCGTGAAACACCATCCAAGTAATCACAGCATTTAAAAGGGGTCTGGTTTAAAAGGGACAACGGTGAGATACAATCATATTTAAAAAAAAATTCCTCACTTATATTTGTATTATATTATTAAAATAGAGAAAGTTAAAATAAAACTATGCATTTATATAGAGCCTTTCACCTTCAAAGTGCTGTACAAATATTCATTCATCCTCAATACCCTATGAGGTAGAAAGAGTATTTGTCTCCAACGTATTCGTGGGGAAAATGACAGAGAGGTTGTGACATGTCCAGGTCACTAAAGTCAATTCTAATCCCACATCTGTCAAAAAGGAGCTCCTAGTTCCCGGTATCTTTACACTAGACAATGTTACCCTTCTCTCTGCACTCATTTTCACCCCTCACACTGTTTTTATTCAATTTTTCACTTCTCCCAGCTGGGCAGTGAAATTAGACTGGTCAGTTTCAGACTCTGGTCACATAATACACAGCATCTCTGTATTAGAGTGAGCTTCTAAAGCAGCATGGAAATGTATTATGTAACTCAAAAAACTGCTGTAATTTAATTTTTTAAATTAAAAAAAAGTCATAGGGTTTCTAGCAGTAAATTTTTGGGATAGGATGTTTGTTAAACATCTATATCCGGCGCCTAAACAAGCTTCTTTTAATTTCTACTACTAAAAGCAAGCATATGCTTTAAAGAGGTTATTTCAAGTAGAAGAGGATAAAGTGAGTCAATGGATCAGGCTCTCTCAGCGAGAGATTTAAGTTAATGTCTAGCTTCAGTCACAACTAAAGCAAGTTTGGTGATCTCAATTTAGCACCTAGTGGGCATCGGTCCACAATTTATGGCAAAGCAGCAAGACATCAGAAGTTGAAAGCCGAGGTGTCTGTAGCTCAGAGTGTTATTAGGGACTGAGCTTGTTAGAGCGATTATCCTGTCTGTACAGGACTAGATATCTTTTTAAAAGATTGCTCTCCCCCTCAGATTACCATACACACATCGCAATCAAACATGGTTAGCAGACTCAGCTCAGAATTCTTGCCCATGGATGGCAGTACTATCCATTGGGAGTCTGGAGACGTGGATTAATTGCTCTGTCACTAATGGACTCTGTGAGATGTGGCTAAGTGATTTGCCAACTACACCTCACTTTCTCCGTCTGCAAAATGGGGATAACAATGCTTATCCATCTTTGGGGGATGGGGGAGGGAATAAACCAAAAACCACAACAAAGCCTTTGAGAGCTATGGGTGAAAAGTGCTAGATAGGTACCAAGTATCATTCCTGGGTTATTATTTTTACAGACGGGACAATGAAAAGGAAGTGATAATATATTTGTCCCCGGGTCCTCAGCTGGGCCTGATACGGAGCCTGCAACGTGCTTGATTTATCAAATCTCACAAAAGCTTGTGTGAAAGCAAACCAAAAAAGGCTGTGAAGTTGCAGAAGCAGCTATGAAAAATATTTCTCACTCTTTGCTCAGCTCCAAGTACAGTACTAATTTTTGACACCTATGAGAAACTACAGTTCACCAGCTCTTCTGAGGTACATTGCTTAGCTACAAACAATTTATAATTTTACACTTCCTCAAGATCCTTTTCAAGTTAAGCCAGAGAATTAAACTTCTCAGAGAATTCATTCATAAGAGCTACACTTTTTAAAAACAAATGAGAGAAGAGAGAGGAATGGATACTAGCTGTTTCAAGTCACCAGCATCTGATACCATGGAAACCTAGACAAATACAAAAGGTAATATCAAATTGGAGGGGTGGGGAACCTACAACACATCACTTTCCATCTTTAGACCCTTGTAGGGTGACCAGATCACCGGAGTGAAATATCAGGACACATTGGTTGAGCGGAGGGGGGGCGGGGGGAAGATGGACAGACAGACAGAGGTGCACAGCCCCAACCGGAGACAGAGGCACACTGGTCCGCCTGGCCCTGTGCTACCAGCGTGCCCCTTCCTGTTGGGGGTGGGCCCATGCTGCGCCACACAACTCCAATGCCCAGCACACCCTGGATCCACTGTGCCCAGAGCCCCCCTACAACTCTTCCACCACAAATGCACAGTGCTGTGCGCACACACCCCAGCAGCGCCCCCCTGCCCACAGCCCTACCACAGCTGCCCAGCACCTCACACAGAACCCCTCACTCGCTAGTTTCCCAATACACACAGATTTCCCTTCCCTCCCTCCTAGTGCCCTTCTCCATAGCCCTACCACCACAACTACACAATGCCCCACACAGACCCCCCCTGCCCAGTGCCCTGACACACACTGATCTCCCCCACTGCCCAGCACCTCCAACAAGCCCCCCCACTGTCTAGCATCCCAAAACACACAAACCTCCCCCACTGCCCATCATCCTCCACACCCTCACAGCCCAGCACCCCACACACACCTCCCAGACACTCACTCCATCACACCCTGCCCCCTTTCCTGGCCGCACTCACCAGCCCTGCTGGGAGGTCTCTGGCTCCTAGGGTGAGAGCAGCGAGGGGAGTCTCCAGCCTCTCCATGTGCTGCGCCCGCCACAAGCATACCAATGGGAGATGCCGGAGCCGCGGAGCGGAGCTTGCAGGCGCTGGCAGCACGCAGAGCCCCCACACCCTACAGCCTGAGGGACCTGCCAGGGGGCGAGGTGGGGAGTCCCGGCGGTGCTCACCTGGGGCAGCTCCCGTCCCGGGAAGCATCCGGCAGGCTGGTCCCTCTGGTTCCCAGGGTCGCGAGTCAGGTGGGGGTGGAGGTCTCTCTCCCAGTGCCTGCAAGCCCTGCCCCTGCAGCACACGGCACTCCTGCCGGCGGGTGGGCGCCGGGAGCTGCCGCAGGAAGCGGTGAGCGGCGGCACCGTGGCTGCGGTCTGGACGGTCCCCGATATCAGGACAAAGGGCGTCCCGAACGATGTAAAGTCGAGACACGGGACAAATCCCCTAAAATCGGGACGTCTGGTCACCCTAGACCCTTGGGTCAGGTTCAGCTGCATAACTGAGAACGCTCTATTCTGAATTTCACCCAAATGTCATATTATCCAGGTCAGCTCAGATAGGGCAAGACTAACCAGACAGACAAACTTAAAGCTCTAATACTCATGTGCAATATATATCCACTGGCAACTGCATTGCTTCAAATGCAAAACCAAGACGCCCCTTTATTAACACAGCGCTTCTCTTTGTCACAATGAAAATCATTTTTCAGCCTTGGCTGTGAAAGCCCCTTGCCAGTGCAGCAGGCCTCTTCCAAAAGCTCTCAACATTTATTTAGTGATCAACCCTCCAACCGGGCTACCTTAATCCTTTCCACTTTTCTGCCTGGGAAAGTTCAAAATGATCAGACGGGGAAATGGGCTACGGAAATAATCCTGTTGGGTATGAGTGCGGGTGGAGGATAGGGACTAGAGGAGGAACAGGGAGGGGAGGTTTACAATGAAATCTAGCACCACACACAAAATAAGACTTGCTTGTAATAGTTTACATTGGCACAAGCAAACCAGAACTAGAAATATGCCAATATAGTCAGTGAGCAGAAATACTCAGTGTCTATGTAGCAATATTTGATCTGTAAATACAGCCACCACTCAAAATACAAACTCAAGACATTTTCCCACAAGGATGAATTCAAAAACAATGTTTCTCATGTGTCAGTCACCAACATGTATTTGCTTGAGCATCAAGCATGGATAGATTAATATTGATTCCATCATATCACCAAGAGGGCCCAGTCAGGATCAGGGCCTGGTCCTAGGCACGTTGAGGCCAGAGCACAGAAAAGTTCTTAATCTACATTTCTTTCTTATGTTACCTTTGACCTCTAATTTCACTAAAACTGAATGTCATCAGTCAAGAGTATATGAAAATGCATAGTGGGGTTGTAAGCAGTTGCACTCACCACTATAACACCCTCTGGCATTAGAATGGGGCCTTGCAGGGGTCTTCATCTCACCATGTTGACCACTTCTCTGGCCCGGCAGTAGCCTGTCTCTGTCCTTGTCTTCCATAACCCAGGCCTCCAGCCAGGTAACCTCTTTCCAGTTCTGTCCCTTTCCAGGGTAACAAAAGAACTAAAGAATCTACACCAACATCTAAACAGAGGATCCTTCTGCAACCTCTCAGGCTACACTGAGGTCTCCTGCTCTTCATCCCTATTCCCAGGGACGTCAGCATTCCTTCTTTGCTCTCCATAGGCTGAACACTGCCTCGGGGCTTTTCCCTGGGGGCCTTTCTTCCTAGCAGGTTTCCCCACTGCCTCTCCTCCCTGTGGACTCTGACAGTCTCTCCCAGGGCCCTCCCTGCTTCTCACTGGTCCTATCTCAGCCATCTCTGCACCCCCAGCTTTACCTAATCCTTATGGTTCTCTCAGTCTAGCTTCCTAGAAAGCAGGCATTCCTTGTAAATCTCTCCACCTCACTGAGCTCTGCTTCCTCTCTGTGAAATCTGCTCTGATCCTTGCCCAGCTGGGATCACTAATTGTAATTAAGTCCCCAGCTCAGGATCAGCTGGGGGAGGTGGTTAACTGCTACACCACAGGGACGGCTGAGCCCAGCTCCCCTGGCCTGCCAGCCTGTGACAAGGTCCTTAGACCAAGGAGGTGGCATTCAGTGATACCATGCAGAGATAATGTATTAGAAGCCGACAACCATCCCAAAGACTTTGAGGTTGTCTGGACTTACAAACCACTCAGGTCTAACTTGAACAAGAGCCCATCATAAGTGGGCAACATTCTTCTGAGTTAGTTGTCATGGTTACAAGGCTCCACTGGTCTTTCAGAGTGCACCCTCCTCTCTCTAAAGCATGACCTTTTAACTGCTGTTTCCTTGTGATGTGTTAGTTCCCAGAATTGGAAAAACAGCTGTGTAACTTTGGCCAGAAGATGGAATTAACATCTTCACAGCTAATAGAGCAAGTATTGGTTCTTAACCCTTAGCCTATTTATCAGAAAATGTTTTATCTGGATCTGTCATGTTGCCTTCCTGCTAATAGCTTGCTATTAAACGAAACCCCTATCTGCATACAGTAAGTATTCCTGTATAGTCGTACAATAAACATTTCCCATAACCTACTGCAATACAGTATTCATAAATCAATACAGAGCAGGCCCTTGCCCTTCATACCATGAGCAACTCAAGCATGAAACAGCCCACTGTTACAGGGCGCTGAGCTTCTGTTAAGATATTAAACCAAAGTCCTGGCCACCTTGAGTCATTAAAAATCCCATGGCATATTTAGCAGGGGTAAGAGTATTTGCTACAGTGTCCTGGCTCTGTTCCAATTTAGACAATTAGACTTTATCTACTTAACTCTCCCTCAGTTTCTGGTGTAACTGGTATCCTTCACTTCCTGGCCTAACCAGTGGTGCAATGGTAGAAACAGAGTTGTTAAATGGCCAATGTGAATTCTGTATCAGATCACTGATTGGAGTGTATGTGTAACACCAACAGACCCCGGTTATCAGTAGGCAGGATTGAACCTGGGATCTCTGAAGCTTCGTGCATAAGCTAAAAGCCATAGGCCTGTTAGCTAAGACTGTAGTGCGGACTCATTAATCTCTCTTCTTGCTAAGTGGTCTCAGCACCCCTAGATGGGACAGAAGACCACACCCAGGAGGTATGTGGGTTACATATGCAATAGAACAGCTGTCCTTTGGAAGGTTTTTTCCCCAATGACATTATTCCTGGCAGGAGGGCTAGGAGAAGGATCATTTAACCATTATGGAAAGCAGTTCAGGTAGCTAGGTTCAGATGCAAATAAAGTAGTATTAAGTGAAGTATTAATCAGAAAATTGCTATCTTTACTCTGTGATTTTCGTTGTTGATTATAAGAAAATTAACAAATTAATAAAAAAAAAAACCCCAGAGCAATCATCATTCCATGTCGGTTTCTGTGCTGGTCCTACAGCAATGGGGTTGCCAAATGGACAAACAGGCAGTAGGGCCAACATTTACAGACTTGGGCATCTAACTACAAGAGGGAGTTGCCAAGGATCTCTGACAATCAGGACATTATCTAGGAAGTTAAATATGGATTTAGATGTCCAGCTTTGAAAATGCAGGCATACCTAACACCTAAGTAAAAGTATGTAGCGTGTGCCAGTTATCTGAAGGATTCAGGTTCTGGGCCATTTACTGAGAGGCTATTAGTAAGCGCTTGGCAGTGCAGAATAGGTGGTTTGTTTTAATTGCAAGGTCACTCAGACCATGAGCAGTTTTTTTGCTTGCCTGAGCAACTGTGTCAGCGAATGGTAATTCAGAACAGCAGTAACCTGGACTGCACTCTGCTCAAAGTTTATATTCTCCATTCAGTACATCAGGAAATGAAATCTGAGAAGCTACCTACGTTTTGAGCCTGCATGCCTGAGTGGCAACACAAATATCTGAGTTTATTCAGTTATTACTCTACAGATCCACTGATAGCCATCAAATATAACCAAATATCAGTCTGCCTTCATTTTTCCCATTCATCTAGGACAGAATGAGAAAGCACTAGTTCATGTTCTTTGATCTGAATAGAAGAAAGAGAGCCTGCAGTAGATTATGAAGAATTAGCCATCAAGCAGAATTGAACACCAAAACTCCCAGTCTTGAAGGCCAGTATGTTCAGAACTTCAACCCCTTTTGTATTTAAATTTGCTGAAATCTAATTTAAAAAGTGAAATGGGTATTATGTGGCATTTCTGAGCTGTGTGAACATTGTCTCCTCTACGTGTGTGATTCACTCTACTCTTAAAGTAAAACAGCAGTACTTAAAGAACCAAACTGTAAGCCGGGAGAATATTAAGATTGCTTCACTTATGATGGGAAAGACTGCAATTGCTTGGGTATGCGCTCCTGTTGATGTGCATTTGTAACTCCCAAAGCTCTTTAAAGAGGTGAATGTTGCTCTGTGTATAAATGTGTTGCAGACATGATAGATGTCAAAATAGCATTTGCACTCTACAGGAGGGAAGAGAAAACATGTTTATGAGTGAAATGCTCTTTGCAACACAGAACTCAAGTAAATGGACTGCATGGGCGGGCGGGGGGAATCTCTGGACAAAATCTTCCCCTCAAGGACACTCCACTGATACTTTTGGTGTGAATCTTCAGCAACATACTTTAGATGGCCACCCATTGACTTTAATATGCCTTAAATTGGGCCTTTCATTACATTCAACACTTAGAGTACACTGTCTACCCCGGGCCCACACCCTACTGTGGGACGTACAGTTCACAGCGGGTAGGCCAGGTTGGTGCCAGAAAGGATGTACACAAGCCCTGCAGATGGTCTAAAGGGCAGCTACCTACTTAGGATATGAACAGGATGCAATGGAGCTGTGCTGTCACGGAGGCGGAAGGGATGGTGGAGGGACTGGGGGGGAGCAGAGCCACTGCAGAGAACCAAATCTATCTTGTGTCTCCTGAAGATTCCTTAGAGTCTGTGGAAATTTGCGGACAAGGACCACAGACCATCTTATTCCAGGATCAACAACCCTGCTCTCACTCCTCTTCCACGTCCCCCACCTCTCTTTGATGGGTTTTTCACAGGACAGGTGATCTGGTTATAACAGTTTTGCATCATATACAGGTCTGGCAAAATTTGATTTTTACATTTATTTTGAAGCATTTTTTTCTATTCTTAGCCATTTAAATTTTCACAGTTATGGGAAATTATGGGAGGAATCACACAATTATTTGATGAGAGTGTATTTTGAGATTCAAAAAGTTAAAAGCTTTATAACTGTTAAAACACAAATTGTCAACATCAAAGGTCAAAATATGCAAAGTAAATATCCTTAAGCCAAAGCCTAATATATTCACAAGGAGCATTTTTCTCTCTTTGCGTATTTGTAAATTTCGATTGTCATGGATGGAAATATTTTTTCAGTTTGTGCAGGTATGGTGAAATTAACATTTACTGATATTTGCCAGTAAAAATCTAATTCTTCCAAGCCTAGTTATGCAATGTACTGAGTTACTAGCACAACTAAGCTTCTCAAAAGAAAATGTCATTGGTTATTGAAAGTGACCCGATGTATTTAATACAGAGAAAACCCCTGAGCAACAAATAAGTATTCTCTTAATCAAGCCTTTCACTAAACAGGGAGAATTTTCTCAGTAATTACTTTGAGGGTCCTAGATTCCACTGGCACACAATATATTGGGAGTTCTTTCTCATATGCAGATTAGGGAGGATAGCAGCCAATGAGATAGGCTCCAAAAGAAGAGTTTCTACTAACCTAACTCCATCCCTTCTACTGGTCTCTACTTAAAGTATTTCCCTTGGATTTGATTAGCAACCTATGTAGAATCCCGCTCATGCTTCTACAAACCCTTTTGGCTAGTCAAGAAGGCAGAGCTGTCACCAGTAACATCTGGGACACGGAAAGAAATTGGCAGCAAGAAAAACCTGAGTCCTGGTACCACACAGCAGACAGGATCTGTTTAGCCCTCACCATTAAAACTTCAGGGAGGAAAATTTAAAATGTGCCATAGCTTCTCAGATCCCATAAACAGACACTTTCCCAACTACCCTTTAACAGGTTGTTACCAAGTTAAGCGAAACTGCGGAGCCAATGAACGGAACTAGGGATTCTTGGTGTGGGGAAGTTCTAATCGATTACTGGACAGAGAATGACACCTGCAGATGCAAAGACATTGAGTCTGTAATGTCTGCA
Organism: Trachemys scripta elegans; assembly: GCF_013100865.1. Classification (NCBI taxonomy): domain Eukaryota; kingdom Metazoa; phylum Chordata; order Testudines; family Emydidae; genus Trachemys; species Trachemys scripta. Next base: position 100,987,443 of record NC_048305.1, on the reverse strand, counting down.
GTAATTATTCAGGGAGTGCAACCTAGATCCTTGCATAATCTCCTGAGTGTCACCTCACCACTCTAAGGCCAGGAGGTTTCAGTCACGTGAGTAGAGTAAGCCTTAATATAAAATGGACAGGGAAAGTCCGCAATTTTGTATGCCTATATTTCTCATATACATCGAGGCCCAAATCCACAAAAGGCCTTAGGTGCTAAGTCATCACTTAGCACCTAAGTCATAAGTGATGACATCACTGCAATCCACAAAACCCTCATTTGGCTGCCACCTAACCTACAGACACCCAAATTCACTCAGTATCTATATTTTCACTGTAAAAGTTCCCGTGTTTTTGCATCTGAACATGTGCATGGCTGCCTCAGGCAGGCATCCAGACACGTATCTCACATTTCAGACCCAGTGCAATCCTCAAACAAGGTGGAGAGGTGTTTCCCCACCTATCTCGCCAGCAAAGCCTGATCCTGGAGGCGTGCTCTGGGCACACCTAAACACGACACTTATAACTTCTATCCCAGTGCTTAGGGTACTCCACAGGACTATAGAGTCGTTCTCACTCACTCTCTGGCCCAAGGCATATTTAATTATTTATACAAAATGAAATAGCGTTAATAGGAGAAATAGAAACCCACATCGGAATATCCCACATTCCAATCCCTTTTCAGCAGGCAGAGAGAGGAATTGAACTGGGATCTCCCACATCCCAGCCAGCAAGACAAAAGCAAAAATACTGCCCAAGACGGCAGATACTGTGGTATGCTGCCCCCTCCCAGTGAGGCACAAGAAGAACTGAGGGAACAATGGAAAGTGTGAAGCTAGTCTAGTTGAAGGTACCTAATAAGAAAGCTTTTCATTGGCTGTTATCCTGAGTCATTTGTTACCTATCTGTTCTGTACCAGTGAAATCTGGGACCCAGAATATGAGCTTTGGGAGAAGGGGAATTTTAAAAAAAGCCCAGTTGCAAACAAAAAGAAAATGCAAAAATATCAGCAGGCATCTAACAGTGAAACATTAATTACATTTCTAAAGGCGGTGTCCATAATTAATTTTCTCATGTCCATACAAATAGGAATAAAGTACGAAGATGGTGATTTCACAATGTTTGTAAATTACTAAATTAATTAACGGCCTATCATTAGAGAGAAGATGAAAGAAATTTAGAGGAACCTCATTTGACATGATTCAGAACTCTCAAAGGAAAGAAGAGACTTGTGGAAAAAAAAGATTAATTGCAAGTTTTTCTCCTTTATCTTGGTCTCATTTCTGTTTACATACTTAAATCTGCTTCGTCCTTCAGAATTCTGGGAATAAAGATTTTCAATTAAATCATCTTGGAGGAGTCACTAGTTCCTCATCTTGTCTCTGAGGAGTAGTTAACTTGGAATCTAAAAATAACGTGACAAAGTCATAAACAAAATGTGCTTCGTTCCTTCTAAAACAGCCCTTAATTTGTCAGGGCAGTAAATTGCAGCTACTGGTCTAGGGCAGGCAGGTTCCTCTTCTAACATGTTTGATTTGTATCATTTTTCTGGGCTCTAGTTAGAGGGGTCCAAAAATGTGCATTAATTTAGCCAAATAAAAGATTGGCTTTAGTTTCTCTCTTCTACCCCCCATGGAAAGGAATGTAACCATAATGATTCTGCATCTCTCTAGAGCAATTTACTGCTACCAGCACCCAGAGAAACTCCAAAGCTTAAAGGTGGCTCAGATGTTAATACAAATAATAAAACAATTGCTGCATCCTACTTGGTGTCTCACTTCAGTGTCTTCTGTTATAGCAAAGAGTCTGAAATCGTTGCTGTTTTTAGCCTGATTCAATTCTTTCAGGTACTTAGGTGGCTTAGTGGATCATTCTGCTTCATACAGAATGAACAGTAAAGTAAAAAGAAAGAACCTGCCCCGGTCTCATTTATGGCACACGTAAAACACTGAGTCAATTGGAAAGTGGCCTAGGAGGAGGTTTATGGCACTAGATACAGGGCCCTATCCAGTGAGGCACATTATACATCAATTCCATAGCAAGGCCCTAATTTCTGTGACAGCTGCATTTGAATTAACGTGGCAGTGCTGTCTGAACACAAAATTATTTGACGATATTCAGTTTTACAGAAAAAAAAATCTAAAATGGCACCATAAAGTGAAACTATGACAAATGCTCAGTTCATTCAAATACAAAAATCCATCCGTCCTAGAAGTTGAGATACCATCAAGTTAATTAAGTTAAATACTTAGGGCCAGTCATGAACTCTTTTGCAATGTACTCAATCTGCATAGCTCGCTCAGGTGAGTATGGCTAGGTAGGCTGGGAAATATGCCTGATAGCAAGGAAACTTAAGGAGCTCGATCTGTTTAGCATCTCAAAAAGAAGATCGAGAGGTGACTTGATTACAGTGTCTAAGTCCCTTCGATAGGGAGAAAATACCAGGTACTAAAGGGCTCTCTAATCTTGTGGAGAAAGGTAGGATAAGAACCAATGACTGGAAGTTAAAGCCAGGCTAATTCTAATTAGAAATAAGGAACAATGTTTTAACTGTAAGGGGGCTTAGCCATTGGAACAAAAAACCTGCCTTCTCTTCCACTTTGGGAAAGACATGGAAGGGGAGTTACATGTGCTTGCATTGGTAGCAACGTAAGATGCTTTTTGCTTGCAGTGTGTCTGTTCCACCTCCCACTGATCACATGAAGGTGAGTCCCAGCATTGTCACTATAGAGGGGAGGGGAAGCTGACATCTACACAACCACACCTTTTTCCTCTGCCCTGCCTCCGACCCCATCTGCTCAATTGTTTCTCCCCTTTCACAGTATTCAGTGGAATGGAGCGTATGCCCTTGACAAGCTATTAGTGACCTCAAGAGATGTAACTCTTATACATGTGCAGGACCAGATAAAGGGCCTTGTGCACAAAACTGAAAACCCTAGTCCCACCCCTTCCCAGAGGCCCCACCCCCTTCCCAGAGGCCCACGCCCCCTACATTCCCTCTCCCTCAGTGGCTTGCTCTCCCCCACCCTCATTCACTTTCACTGGGCTGGGGCAGGGGGTTAAGGTGCAGGAGGGGGTGATGCCTCTAACTGGGGATGTGGGCTCCAGGGTGGGGCCAGAAATGAGAGGTTCAGGGTGCGGGAGGGGGCTCTGGCCTGGGGCAGGGAGTTGGGGTGTAGGCGGGGGTGAGGGCTCCATCTGGTGGTGTGGGCTCTGGGGATGAGGAGTTTGGGGTGAAGGAGGGGGCTCCAGGCTGGGAGGTGGGGCCCAGGGATTCGGAATGTGGGAGGGGTCTGTGGGTTGAGGCAGGGAGTTGGAGTGTGGGAGGGGGTACGGGCTCTGGGGTGGGCCCGGTGATGAGGGGTGGGCTCAGGGCTGGGGTGCAGGCTTACCACAGGCGACTCCCAGTCAGTTGTGCTGTGGGGCTAAGGCAGGCTCCCTGCCTCTCCTGCACCACGCTGCACCCCAGAAGCGGCCAGCAGGTCCAGCTCCTAGGTGGGGGGCCAGGAGACTCTGCGCGCTGCTGTCCCCAGCAGGCACCACCCCCTCCAGATCCCATTGGCCACAGTTCCTGGCCAATGGGTGTGCGGAGTCGGTGCTCGGGGTGGGGACAGTGCGCAGAGCCCCGTGGCCCCCCGCCTAGGAGCCGGACCTGCTGATCGCTTCTGGGGTGCAGGGTGGTGCCAGGACAGGTAGGCACTAGCCTGCCTTAGCCCCGCAGCACTGCCAACCGGACTTTTAAAGGCCCGGTCAGCAGTGCTAACCGGAGCCACAGGGGTCCCTTTTCGACTGGCTTAAATAAGAAAGATCTAACCCTTTTTGACCATAATTTTCAATGTAGTACTTTTTTGCTATTGAAATCACACTGTGCAAGCTTCATGGATTTGATGCTTTGGGTTCTGGAACATTAGTAAGAGAGTACTGCCATCACATACTTCTTTCTAGTGCTCTTCCTTTACATTTCTCTCACTCACTGAGACTCCGACAAAGCAATTCACAGAGATATCATTATTACTTGGTAAGAAGCTCCGTCCAACATAACTAACACGTTTCTTCTTCTAGAGGCCCTAAATGTATAATAGCTCATTTTAAAGTGAAAGATACACAGTTACCAATGACCATACATTTCCTGTGTATATTTCATACTACCTGTAACATTGTTACACCATAGCAAAAGTCAAGCTGTTTTTCATAGTCTTACACTGCGCTATTCTGGAGCAGGGACAAAGAGAGAGAGACCCCTGTTGGACTTGTACCCCAAAAAGGGGTTTGTGTTGCTTTTATCTCACTGTGTATGACTCGGCCAGAGGGCTGAATCAGCGAAGACCCACCACAAGCAGGTAGAGAGAGTGCAGACACATGCACTTGGCCGGGGGAGCTTGTGAGTGCAACCCCACTACTTCCTTATTTACTTTCACCATACCAGCCACGATTTTATAGATCTCTATCACATCTTTCTCCCCCGCCCCCCTTAGTCGTCTCTTTTCCAAGCTGAAAAGTCCCATTCTTATTTATTGCTCCTCATACGGAAGCTGTTCCATACCCCTCATCATTTTTGTTGCCCTTTTCTGAACCTTTTCCAATTCCAGAAGATCTTTTTTTGAGATGGGGCGACCACATCAGCACGCAGTAGTCAAGATGGAGCATAGCATGGATTTATATAGAGGCAATATGACATTTTCTGTCTTATATCTCTCCCTTTCTTAATGATTGCCAACATTCTGTTCGCTTTTTTGACTGCCACTGCACCTTGAGTGGATGTTTTCACAGAATTATCAACAATGAGTCCACGATCTCTTTCTTGAGTGGTAACAGCTAATTTAGACGCCATCATTTTACAAAGTAGTTAGAGTAATTAAGAAAACCCAACTTTGTAGTGTAGACCAGCCAAGGTCAATCGGAGGCATGAAAAAAGTGACAAATATACTCAGTTTCATAGGAAATCTTTCATCAATCCATTCTGAGGAACCACACATTTCATTTTCCAGGATATTTCTGAAATAGGGCCACTCTCCCACTGAAAACTTGCAAATTTCTGCATATGGCCTATGTGAACAAATTTGAGTTTGACTTTTTTCATTCAAAAATAGTCTTGGGGGTTGAGAATTCCCCCCCCCTCCCCACACACACACACAAAATTGGACTTTTAAATATTTGAAAATTTAAATATTTAAATATTTTTGCATTTTTAATCTTTTTTCACATATGCCTCTAATGAAAGTGATTTTTAACGTCTAAAAGAAACTAAACGTTTCCAATACAGAGCTAAATAGATCATAACATCAGAATAATAAGGCCACATTACCCTACAAAGAACAAGAAAGAAATTCAGCAAAAACCACCCCACCATGTTAAATGTATGCTATGGTTGATACAAGCCCAGCAAAGGAAGAAAATTCCAGTTGCCAGCTGGCACATGGAGACTTGAAACCAGCCCTTGATAAGTGACAGAGTACCTAGCATTCTCCATCTGATGGCTTGATCCTACCTACCCCACTGAAGTCAATAGGAGTTTTGCAATTGATTTTCATGGGAGTAGGATCAGACCAGGAGACAGAATTCCACGCCAAGTTACTTAAACTGGGTATGAGCAGGCAATAAACTAGCACAGCTTGTTCATTGCAGCTACACATTTAATTCTAGCCAATATTGGTGAATATTGTTACTGCCTGAGATTAACACTGTTTAGATACAATTGAGTTTAAGGCTAATGTGACAGCATTAATTCAGAATGTCCTTGCTCTCCATTAATTTGTCAATGGGAACGTTATTTTAAATAGTGATCTGTGCTTAATAGTTTTATTTTTAAAAGTCCACACATTTTGGCTGATCATAGTCTAATGATCTTGAAATCTCATCATTAAGTCCCCCTGAAAAAGCCTGGACTTGATATAGCTCAATTTATTGCTACTTAGAACTTCCGATAGGACAATAATCTACACTTAAGACAACAAAGGAGTAGCACAGTTATCCCGTCAGATACAGCATCAAAGTTGCAGTGCAATGAAATTACTTCCTGCAGGGGAACTGCACTTTCATTTGACAGTCAAGCTCCCTGGCTGTCCAGATGCAATATAACAAGCTGCTTCAATTGACAGTTGCTTTCACATGACTAAATAAATACAAGAATTCTAGACTGACGGTATTAAAAAATCCTCCATCTCCGTAAAGCATCACTAAAGCCAAACCTGCCTATAACAGGCAGATCTGACAAATGCTTTTTTCCCTGCTCTTTTTAATTGAGCTGAGAGGCATTTTGTATAAGTGAGTGAGGTATTAAAATCTGTTTGGATTTTCTCCTTTAATATAATAGCTCATTTCCCTTATAAAATCATTAATAGAAAATAAAGCCCTTTTTGTTAGCTCTAATCTTTCTCCTTTGCAAGAATGCCAGAGGCACTTTATTATGGATCACGTCATGAATATTACTACTGTAATTTGTAATGTGTGGCAACAAAGAACTGAGATCATTTATGTAACAATAATACTCTGTTCCCCCTTTGAGAAAAGAAGGTAAACAGTATGCATTGATCTCCAAGACAATATAAAACTTGGTCCCTTTGAGGTGTTTTTTCTTTTGATATTTACAAATCCAAGTTTACACTCTCAAATGATAGCACAGCGCTAACCTTAGAATGTTAGAGCTGCCATGGAGTTTAATAAAATCCTATCATTTCAGGTCAAAATTCTGTGACTGTGTCAACTGTATCTGCTGGAGTGTTATAAAACATCAAGTATCTATGGCGACTGGAAAAAGTTTGCAGGCACCAGCCTTGCAAAAACTAGAAATCAATATGGCAGACCCATACTGATGGTACTAACACCACACAAAGATGGGCCGGATTAAGAAAGAGTTAAAACATTTACTAGAGTGGTAGCTGCAATAGAAAAATATTGACATTAAATTTGCAGTAAATCTAGCAATCAACATTCTAATTCAGAAAAATTTGCCTCATTTAAAATATGCATCCGAAGAAGTGGGCTGCAGTCCACGAAAGCTTATGCTCTAATAAATTTGTTAGTCTCTAAGGTGCCACAAGTACTCCTGTTCTTTTTGCGGATACAGACTAACACGGCTGCTACTCTGAAACTTGCCTCATTTAGGAGTTCAAATGTATATACTTTTTCATTGGTGGGTAATTCTGCAGAGTCACATGACCGCTTTGCCTACTTGAAACAGTAAAAGTAGGGAAAAGCCTATCTATTCTTTATACTGTTTCAAAGGAAGAGGTAAAGAATGGATACTGATCAAAGGGATTGTTTGTACAGGATTACTGTTCACAATAAAGCCTTCCATTCCCTTAGTTTCAATTACAATGTGCATGAAACCAGTCCATTATTAGAAAAGCTCGTTTCCAGAAAAATGCATTGCATTAAAAATATAAACACATTATTGGAAGGTACTGCCTTCAGAATGCCCAACTTATTTAATGTCAACCTAAACAAAACTTCAATTAGTTCTAATTTAACAGTAAATGCCAGCTGTACAATTTAACTCAACCCATGTTAGCTAGCTGTTCCCAGCGATACACAGTGTTTACTTTAGAAGTGAACCTCTTTGCACCATCCGGGTGCTTTAATGCATGCAGAAAGCTCCTTGCACCTAGGGTGGTAGACGCTGTAAGCACGGAGAGGTGGACTGAAATCTTCAGAGATCTTTTCTCTGAATAATTTTGAATTCTTGAGCAATGTGCAGAGGAGCGTCTGATGTGCTACGTCTGTCTAGAAGAAGCTCTATTAGGATGCTGGTGCTGGTTATTCCTACAAACTTTGAATCTCTGATTTTTGGGGAGACAGACTAGAGCCCTAATCTTTGATTCAGCAGTAATCTACTTTTCCCAGGCTTCATGAAATATTGCCTCAAATAAGCTTAGCCTATATTCATCTTTCAAGAAGAGTAGAATTATCATCACCTTATTAAAGAATGTTACAGTGGAATTATATTAGCAGTGTTTAACAGTTCCAGGAGCAGCAGGAAGGAGAGGGAGAAGGAACGATAGAAATTTTCTCTAAGCCTAAAGGGCTTTTTTAAAGATCAATTCATGAGTATTTGCCAGAAAAGTGGAACCCAGTTCACCAGTTGTTTCTCTAACTTTATCTCTATTTTGCTCTTTAATAAAAAAAATAAAAATTGAAACATACGCTGATAGTAGAAACACAGTTCTTTCCTACCTAATACCCCAATTCAGGAAAGCATTTAAGTTCTGTCTGGAACAGTGATGCTTTTAGGCTAATACTTAGTTCCATACCCTTTTCTGTGTAATTATAGCGCTTCTAAAGACAACAAAAGAACTGGAATGTTTGTTTGTATTTTAGAACTTTTTGAGAATTACATGAAATGGGCTCGACACTCCGAGTGTACGAATTATAAATACTTCAGCGCTGATCCAACAAAGCACTTAAATGAGTGCTGTTATGGCACTATACCGCATTATTTTGGTTTATAATGCATCCACTGAACCATGCGTCATTTGTCTATTTAATTTTTCCTTAAAATCCCCTAGAAGAATCCCTGCAATTCTACTTTCAAATTATCCCAATACATATAGACAGTTTCAATAGGAATGAACAATATGGTGTAACCTATCAAGTGTTTAAAGGAAGAAGATAAGGATTTGTAAGCATCCCCAAACTACCAAAAGCAGACTTTTTTGGGAAGGAAGGGGGTTAAACACTCAAATCAGTGAACTAATTGACTTATTGATAACCAAGGTGGGTGTCTTTTATTGGACCAACTTCTGTTGGTGAGAGAGAAGCTTTCCAGTTACACAGAGTCTGGGAAAGGTACTCAGGGTGTCACAGCTAAATACAAGATCAAACAGATAGTTTAGCATAAGTAGTTAACATATTCTAAGGGACCATTCAAGGTGAAGTGGCCCGTTAACACTCCTGCAGTCATATGACAAAAGGGGGGTTAGTGGGTTACAGAACAATCTGATAAAAGACCAAAAAAACCCCACCCACCCTATCATCTGTGGTGAATACTTTTCACAAAGTGATCACTCTATATCTGACCTCTCAGTCCTCATACTCAACAGAAACCTACACAACACATTGAAAATACAAGCCTGGGAGCTTAAATTCATAACTTTGCTAAACACTAAAAATCATGGGCTAAATAGATACTGTATTTATGGCTTATTACAATAATCTATAACCCACTAACCCCCGGTAGCCCTATGACTATGGAGTGTTAAGGGACAACTTCACCTTGAATGGTCACATCAATATATACTAATTACTTATGCCAACCTATCTGTTCAACCTTGCATTTAACTGTCATAGTTTCTTTTCCAGACCTGAGGAAGAACTCTATGTAGCTCAAAGGCTTCTCTCACCAACAGAAGTTGGTCCAATAAAAGGTATTACCTCACCCACCATGTCTTTCTAAGGTCATGTCTTCACCACATAAGAATGGCCCTACTGGGTCAGACCAAGGGTCCATCTAGCCCGGTATCCTGTCTTCTGACAGTGTCAGGTGCCGCAGAGGGAATGAACAGAACAGGTAATCAAGTGATCCATCCCCTGTCGCTCATTCCTAGCGAATAGCCATTGATGGACCTATTTTGCATGAATTTATCTGCCGCAGCAGCGCTTTAAAGTGGCTGTGTAGTTACAGCACCAGCGCTGTGGGAGCGCTATTAAAAAAATCCATCTCCATGAAGGGAGTAGTTACCAGCGCGGCTCCCAGTGCTGGTGCACTGTCTACACTGCCACTTTACAGCGCAGAAGTTTGCAACGCTTGGGGTGAGGGGAGTGTTTTTCCACACCTGAGTGAGAAAGTTACAGTGCTGTAAAGTGGCAGTGTAGACAAGGCCTTACACCCTGAGACTGACCGCTCCAACACTGCATACCTATTATTAATAACCACACTTTTGTAAATACAGTTTTATAGAAGTGCTATCAGTTAGACACTATCTTCTAGATTGCTCAGTTGTTTATGGGTTTGCCGGATTTAAATTCTTTCCTCGATAGCATCTACTCCCAAATCCGTTGCATGAAACAAGACACACTAGAAGACGTTGATTTCATCCAGTTACAGTCATTAAGGGGTCATTTGGTCATGCCAAAAGCAAATATTTCTTTGATTTTTGTGCCATAAGCCTGACAGACTCCAATCCAGAAAATAAGTTCTCTTGATGCTTAAGCTTGTGTTCAAATATTTCCATAGCTCATTTATGGACTCAATACAATTAGTACTAGAACTTATTTTTCTATTACACATTTTTCTTGCATACAGAATCTTTATATTCTCTATTAGTGTTTTATACATTCAGAAAAGAAATAAATACTATTAAGAATGTAGTGCTCCAAGAGAAATTGTAACACACCTTCTGAATAGGTTGCATAGATATAATACTTTCTATCTAAAAGTTTCCCTTATGTCTGAAAAGATCATCAATTGAGTTCCTGTTAGAAATGCTTACAAGTCATTCACATACTAAAACTTGGAGAAAAGTTTAGTTTTTTTTTTTTTAATTGAAACTAATGGTGACCTAGTTGGTCAAGATAAGTTTTAAGGGAGCACTGTTTAGCTGCTCTAGACCAAATATATTAAAATAGAAACAAAAGATCATAAAAGCAAGCAAATTTATAGGCAGTTTCAGGAAAGAACACTGCAAAGTACAGTGAAACTGTCTTACAGTAAAGAGGTGTAGGTTTTTATTTTTTTCTTCCCTTCTCACCAGAACTTCACTTAAAGCAGAGGTTTACTATGGCTCAGAACCTGCATAGAGATTTGTCCATGTAGCATCCCACAGACTTCACTAGAAGAAAAATGCAGGTCACTGTTTGCAGAATCACAACCTGTACAGAACTGCAGTCGGCATGTTGCAATGCATTGGAACAACCTCGGAGTTTCACTCTCCTTTGAAATGTCACTATTTAATGGACTAATGCATTAGTTAATGGACTTGCCCTATTTAGTAAGACTTTTGATACGATCTCACATGCCCTTCTCATAAGCAAACTAAGGAAATGTAGTCTGGACAAACCTACTATAAGGTGCGTGCAAATTGTATTCAGAGAGAAGTTAATGGTTCATAGTTAAGCTCGAAGGGCATATCGAGTGGGGATCTGCAGGGATCTCTGCTGAGTCTGGTTCTTTTCAATATCTTCATTAATGATTTAGATAATGGCAGAGTGTACATTATAAAGTTTGCAGATGATACAAAGCCAGGACAGGTAGCAAGTGCTTTGGAGGACAGGATTAGAACTTAAAATGATTTTGACAAACTGGAGAAATAAATCTGATCTGAAATAGATCTGAAATAAATAGGATGAAATTCAATATGGACAAATGCAAAGTATTACATTTCAGAAGGAATAGTCAATTGCACAAATACAAAATGGGAAATGATTGTTTAGGAAGGAGTACTGCAGAAAGAGATTCTGGGGCATATAGTGGATCACAAACTAAATATGAAACAATATAATACTGTTGCAAAAAAAAAAAAAAAAAGCCAACATCGTTCTGGGATGCATTAGCCGAAGTGTTGTAAGGAAGATACAAGTAGTAATTTTTCCACTCTACTCAGCACTCATAAGGTTCTAGAATAGCGTCCAGTTCTGGGCACCTCACTTCAAAAAAGATGTGGAAAAATTGGAGATAATCTAGAGAACAAAAAAGGTTTAAAGGCCTCGAAAACATGACCTATGGGAAAGACTGAAAAAATTGGGTTTGTTTAGTCTGAAAAAGGAGGGGGCGGGGAAATGCAGAAGTCTTCAAGTAGGTAAAAGTTGTTATAAAGAGGAGGGTGATAAATTGTTCTCCTCCATTGTGGACAGGACAAGTAACGGACTTAGATTACAGCAAGGGAGGATTTAGGTTACACATTAGGTAAAACATCCTAACTGCAGGAGTAGTTAAGCACTGGAACAAATTACCGAGGGAGGTGGTGGAATCTCAGTCACTGGAGGTTAAGATAAACACCTGTCAGGGATAATCTTCTATCTAGATAATACTCAGCCTTGCCGCCGTGCAGGGACTAGACTAGAGGACCTACCAAGGGCCCTTCCCGTCCTACATTTTTATGATTCTATATCTGAAATCACTTAAAGCAGGTTACATATCTAGCCATTTTACAAAACTGCTTAAAAATACATCAATGTTTCAGAATGAGATCCACACTAAGTCAGTCCAATCGCATCAGCAAAAATGCCACACAAATCAAGACGACGACATAAGTAAAACACTAAGACTTTATTAAAAATCCAAAATTTATTGCAAATTGTACTTTGCTTCCCTCCTTTCTTCATTTTTACATGATTTATTGATATCCATGATTTTTTCACAGATGTATTTGTTGACTTTGGAGAGTCTCTGTGCAATTTCAGTTTCATCCACAGTTTCTTGTGCTATTCTGTCATACAAACATTCTGGGGGAAAAAGTAAGAGAACAGCAGTTATTTTTAAGAAAAGAATTTAGCCCTGTGCTGGAAATCAGTACAGCAAATAAAACATGCTCAAGGTACTATAGAGCCAGCACTTCATAAGCAACTCGTATATTTTTGTAATTCAGTGTTCTATTGTACAATAAAAGGGTTCTCTGATTCATTGGTTTGGTCCCCCTTATCTGGCACAAGTTTAGGCTTGCCATGTTTGAATCTTTGTAGGGCACAAGCAGCTCACAAGTTATGACATTTCTCTGGCCTCATGAGTAGAAATGGGGGTAAATCCAAACTCATATGGTGTCACTACTACCCTTTCTGTCATCAATGCCAACCTTAACCCCTTTATTTGTCCACATCTCCCACAACAGCCTTAAAGCTTTCTTCCAGACGACATAGAACACCCTTACTGAAAATGATCTGTCAGGCCACTACCCTTTCCTCCTTCAAGTCACTTCTACCGTCACACCTACAAGACATTAGCCAAATAATAGTGGTTAGGAGGAGAAGCAGTAGGAGATAGGGGACATTTAGTTCACATTTAAAAAAAAATTATGTAGTATACATTAATATGGCTATATCTTGGTTATACATCTCTTCCCAACCATTTGTATTTTGTTGGTTTAATAGATTGGGGTGGAGATGATCTTGCTCTGGTTTTGTACAGTACTTTGCATATTGTGGGCTCTGTTCTACTGGAATATAAATACAAAATAATAAAATAAAATCAATGAGGTCAGTGGGAGCGGAGACCACTCTCTACTACCTGCAGATGGCACTTAGCAAGTTGCAGGATCGAATGTTTTTCTGCAATGAATTAGAGAGGTAGCACCCTACTTTCAGCTCCTTAAAATCAGGTGTGCATTTTGTTATGTTTTATAATTGAAATAATTTCTATTGTCGTGTAGGCTACGAGTAATAAATAGCTTCCAAGATTGATTAAACAATCTCTGCTTTGCTTTGGCTAGTAATCAATTTTAGCAGCCATTTATTGCTTCATATTCTAGAAAGCTATAGAGATTATTGCTTAATTAACAAGTTTTATAATGTTGCTAATGCATCGTATTAAAAGTTATGAAAATTAAGTATTATTCATGCTTTGCAGTTCATTTTGAAGCTGCTCAGAAGTTTTATAAAAGGTTATATTTTGCATTAACAAGGTTTATAACAGTGCTCGGGCATCAAACTTTTTATAACTTCTGTATAACATACTACACAGTAGGGATTTTTAAGCAGAGATGTTAAGAGATGTTAGCCACCTTAAGGGCTAATTCTGTCTTTTTAAAATGTATTTTAAACAAACTATTCTGCGACTAGAAAATGGTGAAAACATCTGAAACAATATGAATTTTATGGACTCTTCACTGGAAAATGTATTGGCTATTGTTAAATAAATAAAACCAATTGGCAGACAGACTAACGGATGTCAATATGCAGCAAAATATTATTTGAAATAATGTGGCAAACAATGGGGGAATTAACTGTAACAGATTCATTGTGCTCAAGGCAGAATATTACATCACTATAGAAACTTCAGTAGTATAGCACTGAACTATTAGTAACAAATAGGGGGTTTCTGCCCAAGAGACCTGCCACATAAGTACAGACAATATTGTGACTTTACCACAGCCCTGAACAAGGGATGATGTGTAAGTTGTATCAATTCAAAAGTGGCCCTAGGAGTCACGGTGACTCAGACATACCCCATGAGCCACAATTCCTCCCTGCTTCCTTCCTGCCCGCACCCCAGAGGGCTATAAGGGGGAGTAATTTACTGCTGGTATAAGGCTGCTGGTTTAGCTACTGATCAGTGAGATGGGCTCCACCTATTCCTTGTCGTCCAGCTATGTGGAGGGAGTAAGTAGACAAGTAGCCCCATTCTCTCCTACGCAACTGGATCTGAGATTCAGGTAGTCTGCACAGGTGTGTAAGAGAATTGTACTCCTTTGTTTAGGTGCGCAGTCCATGTCATTGGCCATGCACAGCAAGGCCCTACACTCAATGTCATGGCATCCCTGTCTCTGTATTGGGATAACTTTTGAACACTGAATCCAACCAATTTCAAAGTTTCAGGGACTGGTCTAGGCATCAATGGCAGTACCCTGTTGATTCTGGTGAAAACCAGAAAAGCCGGACTTGGAGGAAGATATCAGGCCCACAGACTGCCTGATGTTGCAAGCAGAAGAATCGCTCTGGCATCCCCCGATGCTGCCTACACATATCACAGGCAGCAGGTAACTGGCTGCATGGGGAGATTGTCTACAGTGCAGCAGTTCTCAGCGGGCCAAGCTGTGTGCTAACGGCCGCCAACGTGCCAGGGTCACCAGCCTGCCCCGCATGGCAGGAGTCTGGGGTTAGCGCTGGTGGGTGGTCAGGGATCTGGGGCTCCCACCAGGGTGTGGGGCAGCCATGCGGTGGGGATCTGGACAGTGGCCGGCCCCATGAGCTCCAGGGGCTGGGGCAGCCGGCCCACCCCATGTTGCAGGGTCCGGGGCAGGCAGCCGGGTCCAGAAGTGAGGGCAGCCACGCGGCAGGGGTCCTGGGCAAGCAGCCCCACAGCCCTGCATGGCGGTGGTCCAGGGTCAGGGCAGCTGCATGGGGGCCTGGCAGCTTGCTAGCCCCGTCAAGCCTTGTGGGGTCTGGGGTGGGCCACGGCAGCCATCCCCACAGCGGGGATCCAGGATGGGTGCAGCTGCGGTCCAGGGTTGGGGCAGCCATGTGGCTCCAGGTCGTGGGGGTCCAGGTCTGCCAGCCACTCAGCCCCACAGGGCAGCTGTGTGGCAGGGGTCTGGAGTCGGGGCAGCCAACCCTGCCCTTCAGGGTCCAGGGTGGGCCTCAGCAGGCAGCTGGCCCTGCGACAGGAGTCTGGGGTCAGGGCAGCTAGCCCAGTGGTGGGGTCCGGGGGCTAGGCAGCAGGGGTCTGGAGTCAGGGCAGCTGACCGTCCCGGCCTGCCCCGCCCAGCCTCATGGTGGGCTGTGGTAGGCAGCTGGCCCCATGGCAAGGGTCTGGGCAGCCACACGGCTCCACAGGGTGGGGATCTGGGTCTGCCGGCCAGCCCCAAAGGGACTGGGGCAGCCACGCAGCATGGGTCCAGGGTAGAAGCAGCCCTGCTGCAGGCATCTGGGGCAGGTGGCCAGCCCCACAGGGGCTGGGGCAGCCACACAGGTCTGGGGGCCAGGGCAGCCAACTGACTCTGCATGGTGGGGGGGTCCAAGCTCAGGGTCCGGGCTGCCATTGCCCTGCGCAGATAACACATTGTGGCCCACATATGCGGCCCGCCGTGTGTAACAAGTTGAGAACCACTGCTCTAGAAATAAGAGAACTTTATAGGAGAATGGTGGTAATGAGGGAAGCAATGATCTGAAGAGGTGGTGTGAGCAGGTCAAGCAAGGACCTAGAGTTGTGATGGGGGAGAGATACTGTCTATAATGAACCCACAGTTTCTCCACAAATATCTGCCCTGGAAGGAGAAGGGACCCTGGTGTGTAAGTGATTCCCAAGCACAGTTTGAGGAGGAGGGTGCGAAGGAGGGTTCTGGTGGGTAAGGGTGTGAACTAACAGCAGATTAATATGCTGCTCTCTCTCACCACAGACGCAATAGTGTGTGACCCTCTAATAATCTTGCCTTAAGCCCATATGAAGGGAGTGCTGGTGGATGATAGGCAGGTTACCTACAGAAAAGAGCCTGATTTAGGTGCACCAACCAGGCTACAACTCTCAATTGGTAAATGAGTATTAGGTAGAGATCATGAATGAGAAAACAGGATTCTTGTTGCTTGAAGCTATATTGCAATGGAAATTCCCCCTATCAAAAAAATCACTACACTAAAAACCAAAAACAATCCACACTCCATTAGTGATGTAGGTAGCATCTCTATCAAATTTTTGAATTGCTCCACTCCAGCACCAATATTGACTGCTCCAGCTCCGCTCCGACTCCGCGCTCCGACTCAAATTAATTTTTAACTAAATAAAAAGTGCATACTTTGTAATTTTGAAAGCACATTTTTTTATTCAGACTTTTAAAACAATTTAAATGTCATCAATGATACAAACTAGAATCATTCATAGTTCATTCTGTAAAAAATTATTGCAGCAATCAAGTCATCTTTCATAGCCTGCCGCAAATCATTTAAAATTAACTTTAAAGCCGAAAACAGTCGCTCTACACTAGCTTGAGTTGTTGTCATGCTTGAAGCAATTCTACAGGCAGCCTGAATGCGGTGTGGGTAGCTGTGAATGGCCTCAAAAACAGACTTAACTTTTAGCCTACCAATAGACTCCATTGCCTCACAATCTTCCCGAAAGTTTCTCTCAAATAATGCTTCATTACAATTATGAATCACAGAAACTCGCTGGCGTCTTTCTTGTTTATCCAATTCCTTTTCGAAGTCGTCATCTTCTGAAGAATCGATGCTTGAATTATCTCCATTTCCCCGTGATGGCTGAAGACGTCTCACGGATGGACGCTCGAACAAGTTCAGAGGGGAGACGGAAGTTTGAGAACAGCCTGCTACTTCTGAAGGATGTGAACTTTCAGAAACCGCAAATTCGATTGTTGACTCCTTTTTTTGTGTTTCATTTTCTTCAACCTCTTTCGCTGAGTTCAAATATAGCAATAAATTTTGTTTTTCGAGTCGTCGAGCAATATCAAGGAGGCCTTCCTTTGCCTTTGGTATTTCCCTTGAGGTAAGAAGAATCCGATACCGTGGGTCAACATAAACTCCAGCAAGGAAATGAATATTGTCAAAAAGCTTCTCTTCGTGTTTCTGCATGGAGGACAGAATTTCTTCTGCAATTTGTCCACCATTTTCTTGCAAGAATTTTGACAGTTTTCGCCATTCCTTCATTAACACTCCAGGGGTTACATCAACAGCTTGAAGATTCACCGTTGTTTGGTTTGGCTTTGCCAAGAGGTCTCGCAGGTTCTTCACTTCGTCCCATTCAGCTTTTGTTAACTTGAGTTCTCTTGTTCCAGCTGCAGCCATTTGTTCACAGTAAGACTGAAAAACGAGAAGCCGATCAATCATCACAAATGTTGAACCCCAGTGAGTCACAGTATCCAATGATTGAGTTACTCCATGTAGATCAAGCAGAACACTTTGAATACTTGGGGTTTGTAGTTTGACAACGACTTGTCGAATTTTTGCCAGAAATTTCTTCGCGTGTTCTTTGTTCAGTCCATCCCAGATTGCCAACTGAAGAGTGTGAATACCACACCTCATCAGTTGGACTTTTGAGTCATCCTCATGAAGCCATGTTGGAAGTATAAGGCTAGGGTCATTAACCCATTGTGCAGCAGCATCCACATTGAGTTCGATTTCATTCATTCCTTTAGCTCCTTCATCAGGCAACATAGCTTCAGTTCTGTCCACATCCCTGTTCTCAGAGGTTGAAATGGTTTCATTGTCCTCGCTGAAATTTTTGACAGCACACATCATGTTTGCTGCATTGTCAACGCAGATGCTCAGCACTTGCATTTCACTGATCCCAAATTTTTCTAAAATAGCTTTTACTTGACTTTTCACATACGAAGAATTGTGACACCCTTCAGTGTCGATTACGTCCAAGGTTTTTACCACAGCTTTATCTTTTCCTTCTTCATAGTACTGAGCATTGATTGCAAGGAAATTTCTGTTTCCACGGGTTGCTGCATCCATTTTCAGGTAGCACAATTTTTGCTCCAAAGCTTTCTTGAGCTCTTTGCGACCAGACTCAGCTGTGCTGACAACTAAATGACGAACCGCATCGTGCCCCGTCGAAACGCCAAGCTGCCGACCCATTTCACCTGCAATTTTTTGGAATCCTTTGTTCTTTAGCCTGAAGGTAGTGAGCGGTGTTGAACTCAAGCAAACCATTTCCATCAGCCCTTCACGGAAAGTATTGGCATCCATGGTGACTGTAACCTTTGAGGACTTCAAACATGAGTCAAGTTTCGTTTGCTCAATTTTGGGTTTCTTTTCAGATGGAGCTCCGCAAAAAATCTTTTCTCCGGGAGTTTTCAAAGAGCCAGATGAACGTCGTTTAGCTGCGTCAGCTTTCTGTTTTGCCTCATCTTCCTGGTTCTTTTTTGTAACCAGAGCCGCATAGTTTTCAGGATGGTTACGTTTTACATGCCGCCAAAGGTTGAAACTTTTCACGGCACTTGCTTCACTTGTCTTGAAGCTACATGGTTTGAGCTCGCCATTCACTTCCTTTTCCACCTTGCACGTTGCCGATTTCTTCTTTGCTTTTCCCAAAAGCCCAAATTTGGGCTTTTCAAATTCAAAAGTAAAGACGTCATTGAGATCCTTTTCCGTAAATCGGCTATCAATCAAGGGGGGCAGATTTGATTTTTTTGTTGAAGCCATGGCCAAATCTTCTTGTTCTGCTACCGCATCCAAATGTTTCTTGTTATGATCTTCAAAAAGCAATGAACAAAAGCATTACATCTTTTTATAATGTACCTGCTTGTGATATCTTAACCAATTAAGGAACTTAGAATTTATTTTGGATTTTCTGGACAAAAATGATCGCATTTTCTTTTTACACAAATTAAAGTATATTTTAATATTTTAACATGTTTCTTGCAGTTTTAATGAAGTAATAAGTATTTTAATATACATAAATATTTATAAATTGCAAATTAGTTTTTCTTATGAAATTTTGCAGTAAAAATATTTGAAATATTTTCCACGTTTTTAATATCTCAAATGCTTTAATATAGATATGTCAATGAAATTTGGTATGTTCCATAGCATTAGTACATGCTATCGCTGTTCTACAACATTAATTGTTGGGAAGTAACGAGGCTACACGTTACAAGGTTAAAAATAAACTTTCACGGGAAAGTGGGTTCAAATTGCGAGCACAGTCCCTGTAACAGCGAGCAAATTTTAGGAAATATGTTTTTCCTTCATCACCCTGAATAGATTATACAAGACAGAGCAAACAACAGGTTCTATCTTGTATGTTTCCAGCCTGATGAAGGAAAAACATATTTCCAAACATTTGCTCTTTTTACTAAAAAGGACTGTGCTTGCAGTTTGAATCTGCTTTCCTGTTAAAGTCTATTTCCAACGTCATGGGGGATGGGGACTAGGCCAATTTTATTTAATATTTTTTAAATCTTTGACTATTTAACAGATAGAATATGATTTAATGCTAAAACATGCATTAAAATGGTACTCAATGTATTTTGTATAATTAACCATTTCCGAGAAAACTTTAAAAATTTTAATCTGCTTAAATGCTTAGAATGATGCAAACAATTTTACTTATTACTTATTTTTCAACTTTGGAACCATAAATTTTAAACGCAATAATAAATGACCACCAAAAATTAACAACTTATTATGGAACATAATATTACCTCATAGTCAGGGGCAGTCGACAACAAGCCTTTCTTGAAATATGAACTAAAAATGAGCAACCGCCAGTTTGGGACACCTATGGTTTAAATAATTTTGGATAATGTAATATGGTAGCACATACTAACGTTAAGACACAGACAATTTCATTACTTTATATTGAAGCGTTTTTGAGATATTAATCAGAAATTAACTTTTCATCACCTCCTTGAAGGGACTGTAGCTCCCTTAGGAAGAATTTTAGGACACGTGTTCACAAAAACGTTTTTTCTTAAAATGACGTAAGGATCCACCCCCAAAGTTGTGTTGGACATTTTCCAATCACTCTGGATATATCACAAAAATCACTCTTAATTTATGCAAAAATGTTTACTGTATATTTATATGCCTGCTGCACGTGATTTTTTCAATAAATTTAAAATTACAAACAAACAACAACACTACCAAAAGACCGTTGAACAGATGACATATAAATTAAGTCCACCAGAGTGATACAGGAGCATGTACAAATGAACAAATGTACCGGTAACGGGAGCCCGTGTGAGAAATGAGCTTAAGTGGTTAATATGTCTTGCGATATCTTAATATAGCAATAAACAAAAACATTTTTTTTTTGCAATATACCTGTTTGTGGCATCTTAAATGTTGCGTCTTGCATCACACTTTTCCGTAATCGCAGCACTCAGTGCATCTCGTTGATCAACCCTTACAAAAGAAGTATCAACACATACTAATCTAACTAATCTACGCTAGTACGTACTCGCCTAACCTTGGCACAAGGGTGGGAGCAGTCTGCAGTGTTGCCGGATGTCTGATATGTTTTATTAAAGAATCAGATAACTATCTCCAAAAAACGTTGTAATTTTGTATCTGTACATTAAATCTTGATTTCGGCCGAAGTGAGAATAACTGACATATTACGTAAAGTGGTAACGTAGATGTTAATATCAATTGTTATACAATCTAAAACTTTTTGGCACCTTTAGGACTTTCTTGCTAAATATCATTCATTTTGGATTGAAAATGAAAAAAATCTGGAGCAGTCAAGATTTTCTGTGCTCCGGCTCTACTACAGCTCCGGGCAAAAACCTGCAGCTCTACTGCTCCGTGCTCCAGCTCCGGGCTCCGCTCCAAAGCCCTGCTTTTTATACTAAGCTCATCCATCCATCTATTCTATTCTGTCACTGCAGTATCTGGACATTTTATGCGTATTTAAAAATAAAACAAGTTCCCCCCCCCCCTTCCTTTCCAACTTGTTGGAGAAATAGCTGAATTAGTTTATAGTGCTAACTAACTTTTGAGGCAGAGGATCAAGAGGAAGTTTCTAGCTTCCTGCCTTGATTTCCCACACACGTCCCATCTCTTGTTTATAGGAATTATGCAACTTGTCAGGCCTGAAACTGGACTATTGCAGCTCACACTTCTGGAGACTGATTAATCTCTGTAAAGGTCACTCATCACAGTGTGAAACCTTTGGGAGAGATGTAAGTAAATTCACAGGCAGCACACCCACAGTCTCTGCCCTAAAAGCCCATCATCTGTTTGCATTCTATGTTAGCCTTCATACAGTGATTTAGTGGAGGGGGAAAAAACCCACTAAGTAATAGCCAACAAGCAGAACTACAAACCCTATAATCAGTTACCTATAAAAGTCTGCTTTAATTGTCTTTAGGAATAAATTACTTTTTTAAAGTGACCATTCTTTTCTCCTGTAGAGATTTACCCAATTATTGCTAGTAGAAGCTGGTGGGCGACAGTCCAAGCTACTCAGTGATTTCATTACAACCAAGGTATTATGTAATACTACTTTACTACTGGTGCTATGGTAACACCATGAGTCACCCACCAGAAATGGAGCCCCTTTAGCAAGGCACTGAACATACAGAAGAAAGCATGGTCCCCTGCCCCAAAATTCTTATAATCCAATTGAAGTCCAAGGCACAAGAAAGGAGTATAACTAATTACAGGAGTGAGTTGGGATGAGGGAATGGGAAATAAGATCATTTTACAACCTATATGTACAGAAATTATATTTCCTGCTTCCAAAATACAGCCACTTTTGATTGGAATACAGCCGCTATTTAATACAGCTCGCAGGAACCCTACATAGCAATTTAGAATAATATCCCACTGAAACGGCACAGGGAGCTTTAGGAGGCAGAATGCAGAGGCTAAGACCCCAATCTTGATAAAAATTCCATGGGGAATTGGCTCAGTTTTAACTGAGAGAGGACTCTGTAGAACCAAAAGACGACTGTTAGAAGTGACAGTGTAAAATGCAAGCATGATGATACAAAAAGATTGAACTTTATTAGTCACTTAAAATAAAGGACAAGCACTGTTTGACTCTTTCAGCACCTTGCACATGGGATGCTTGCTCGTGGTCATTCAAGGTCTCATGACAATCCTTCTTGCCCAATTAGAGTCATTGATCTACATTTCTTGTAGAAATTCCAACTTAGGGACAGAAATTGATTTCTGCCCATCTAAATTCACTTTGGTTCAAATGGAAAAGCTGTTATACATCTGTTTTTGGAAGGGGAGATGAAAATTTGTACCGACATTATAATAATGGCTTTTGTGCCCCAGCCCAGAGGAAGTTGTATCTTAGAGATGGGAGAAATGAAAGGCTCTCTCCCCATGGAGATGTTGTAAAGTTATTCCAGTGTTTGTCAAAAGTGATACATGCATTACAAAACATCAGGAAGTTAGCAACAAATTCCATCAGAGAGTGCTGTCTGCAAAGCTCATTTGGGGCCTACCTTCAAATGCCTGCTTTGACATAATGAGTACCCTGAACCCCACCAAATTCATCTTGTAGCACTGGGCCCTCAAAAGACTGCACTGTATCTGGCTATTGAAGCAAGTGTCTGTTTCTGGGAGGGGAGTAGTTTGTTTTGCAATAGTAACTTTTATTTTAGTTTTTAAGTGGATGCATTTTACACAAGATAAAGAGAAGCATTTTTCATCTCACTGATTAATGTTTAAACTACACAGCAGGAACCCAGTTTTCAAGTAACCTACCTCTGACAATGCTTAATTTGTGAGGTGAGAGAGGTGGCTTGGGAACTGCATCTTTCTTTTTTTTGGTTGCAACTCCTGTGACGCTTCTGTTCTTGAGAACATCTGTTCCCCAAATCATTACCGCTAGGTTTTTTGTATACTTTGAATCTCCTTGTGTTACTTGCAGCTGGTGCCATTTCTCCTCATCTACCCAGATTCCACTGCCCAAATGGACCTAGAAAGTAGTAATAAAACAAACAACAACTTAGTATCTATGGTACGCGGCCCACAACAGTGTCCAAGCACTGTATGAACACTAGTATTAGGTACTATAATAAATAATAATAATAAAGACTAGGCAAACTGAATTTGATTAGTTTTGAACCCTGTCCAACATTGTGGGTCAGTAAGTTTGAGTCGAACTCTTACATTTTATGTTTCACTTTCCTTTGTTCTTCCAATCCTTTTACTCTTAACTCTTAAATTTCATAGGTCCAACCTCTGAGTCTCTGTTAGTCAAAATTCTCAATGACTTCAACCGGAGTTTTTCCTGAATTAGGACTGCAAGCTATTGCCTGAAAATCATTTTTATTATAACAGTGTCTGTGATATGGTGTATTCGGCCTTTGTGGCTCCCTGCTGGGAGCCCTGTGGTCCTACTACACCCCATACCAAGTAGCAGCAAGGTGAAACAAAAAGAGCAGCAAAGGAGGTCCTTGAACTTTGCCCACAGAGGAGTCTCCAGAGTGGCCTGGAGACAGAAACTTTTGGAAACTAGAGAGACCTGGTCCTCCAAAAAGCTAGAAAGGCAAGCAACAGCCAACCAAATAAGAGGAGTTGCCTGGCCTTAGCAGTCCTAGCCAAAGGAACTTGAAGAATAGCCAGAGTTTGTTTTCTGACTGCGTTTTGTTTGCATAGCTTGCTTTGAATGGAGAGAGGGAGGGGAGGACCGGAGATAAGGGTAAAGCTAAAGGGCCCAGGTGGAGAAACACCAAGGAAAAAAAAGCAGAAAAAAACTAATCAAACAGTATGTGGCCACTGTGTATAGAGCCCCTGGGTTAGAACTCGGAGTAGTGGGTGGGCCAAAGTTCCTCTACTGGCCACAGGTAAAGTGGTATAAATTCCAAAGAAAGGATGGTGCTTATTTGTGAGCCTGAACAAAAGGCTGAATTTAAAGGGTCCCAGAGATGGGGCTGAAGACCCCAGCAAGGGCGAATAGACTGTTTATTTATTGGACTCTAATACCCCAGAAGGGGTTCATTTGGACTTTGAGGCTCCAGGGATGAAGGACTGCAATAACTGCTTCTGGGGGAATTCTGCACCAAAAAATTAAAAATTCTGCACACAATATTTGAAAATTCTGCATATTTTGTCAAAACAACACAATATAATCATGCCAGTTACCATTATTTCGGTAATTTATTTCAAAATATCTGTCAGCAAGGATGTCTAACAATATGAACAAAAAAAGTATTCTGGTAATTTTTTTTTTTTGGACAAATAGATTCCTTACTAGGCATATTAATACAGAATATTATGTAATACATTTAAATTACAATACAGAACTGTATTTCCTGAAACTGTCAGAAGCAATGCAAAGGCTTGGGGGAGTCAAGAGTAATGGAGGAGCTGAGGGAGAGGGAAGGCACCTAGGAGTGAACCTGGAGGGTGTTGGGTGTGGGTTGGAGGCTTTTCTAAAGGGAGAGGATTGTTAGGGTGTTTGGAAGCTTCCCCCATGCAGACCCTGGCTGACCCCAAGCCTCTTCCATTCAGTCAGGCACGTCTGCCCCGTCCCTGCACCCCTCATCCCCAAAGCTTTGCAGCCCCCATCCCGTCCCCACTAGCTCCTGAGCCCATGCTCCAGTCTGTCTCCCCCACCCCCCCATAGCCATTCTGAACCCCACAGCAGCCCTTTGTGCCCCACTCTGTCCTAACCTGGCGCCGCAGACAGGGTGATGTTATGAACTCTACTCCTAGGGCAGTTCTGCTGCACTGGGCATAGAATTTTGTATTTTGCCCCAGAAGTGCTGCAGTTCTGCCTTTTGCCCACCAGAGGCCGCTGTGGCACCAGAACAGCCAGCTGCATTCATGATGGCTGTTCTAGCGCCACAGCAGCCTCTGGTGGGCAAAAAGCAGAACTACAGCACTTGGGCAAAATGTTTTTATGCGGGAAAATACAAAATTATGCGGAACAGATGAATTCTGTATGTCTGCAGATGCACAGAATTCCTCCAGGAGTAAATACCGCACCCAGCTGTAAGGAGGCAATCAAGAGATGACGGTCCCTTCAGTGTCCTTAAGTAGCATTGTTTAAAACCTTAACTGTCGAAATATTAACGTTCTAGTTACTGATTGCCATCTGGCAATCAAGTAAAGAGTCTAGCTTTCTTAAAAGCATGAACACAAGCAAATTGCCTCTTCTGTATATAATTTCTTCAGACAGTGGTGAAACTGCAAAAGGCAGATTATAGTTTGTTTTAAACTAGTCATGCGTAAAAATATTCCTTTCATGACCAGATATTTTAAAGAATCTTACAACATAGGTAAAAAAAACAAATAGACAAACAAGTAACAATCCTTAATATACAATTACTTCCTTCTCCCCACTCTGATCAGTCTCTATATAATTACTTTTTATTTATTTATTTATTTTAAAGCACTCTCTTTTGGTTCCATCCCCATACTCTGTAAAACAACTCCAATCACAGTCAGGAGCTAGTGCTCAGAAGTCAGGATGATTTTGGACTTTCCAAGACTAAAATACAAATACTCTAAATAAGAAACACAATGGAGATGTTTAGAATATTTCATGGAGATTTAAAACAAAATATCAGTAGTATTCTGAAGTGCTGAATTCTGGGTTTGACTACTAAATGAAAACCAGAAAGCTGAATGCTCCATTTTATCAAAAAGCTAAGTATAGTGTATTCCAGGGTACAGCTAGCAGCTCCGTATTAACATGCATAGATGCCTTAGTCTCTTTCTAGGCCTTAAGTACATCATGTATTCACGAGTTTTTACTTAAAATATTTTAAAATAGCCCATTATAAGAAACATTTTTTAAAGATTCATCTTTCAAACAGTCTCCCCATTCTTGAGAGCTTTTCATTTATTCGAAGGAAATGTTATTGTTGGTATCAAACAGATGTCTGTGGTTATAGTAGGCCACTTGACCACAGGAATCCTAGGTTCTCTTTTATATTTCCAGCTCTGTTGCTAACTTGCTGTATATTCTTAGGCAAGTAACTTATTCCCCCATCCTCTTTTTACCCTTCTGTAAAACTGGCATGATAATACTTATCTACTACTCTCAGAGGTACTGCTGTGAGGCCTAATGAAATCAGTTTTGTAAGTATTTTGTGATCTTTGGATGACAGGCACCAACCAAGTGTAAGATCCTTTGCCTGTTGAAGTCAATGGGAGCTTTGCCACTGAAATCACTGAGTTCAGGATCAACCTCCAAGAACAAAACAAACAAGAACAGAATACTTTAGTAACCATGACAACATGAACAATGTATCTGACTAACACACACCACAGGCTCTTCTTACATTTTCTTCTTTAATGCTGTCCTCTCTTTTGGGATAGAGAAGAGTTTCTCTGACATGAGTGAGAATCCTACCATGATCACATCCAATACCCCAAAGTGTGAAGTTTGTAAAATAGCCTTTCTACAACTCCACTGCAGATCAGGTTAACAAAAAGAATGGCATGAGTTAGTGAAAACGTTAAAAATTGGCCATCTTAAGTGTGTCACCAAAATATATCAATTGTTTTTAAATGGTTACAATGATCTAAATCATTCAACTTGGCTGTAGAGTAAAGGAGGCAATTGGTTGAGTTACCTCTGAGATCACAGTGGTCTAGAACTTTTGGTATGCCACAGATACATGCTTTCTGTAGCCGTACACTGTATGGGTGTAATTTGTCAAGTCAAAATGGCTGCAAATTTAAAAACTGGACAGTAACAGATCACAATACCCAGTGACATAGGTGCCGACTTCTACTGGCCCCGGTAGGTGCTCGACCCCACTCTGCCGCTGGCCCCACCCCGACTCCACTCCCTTCCGTCCCCATTCCAAACCCTTCCCCAAAGTCCCCGCCCCAACTCAGCCCCCTCCCTGCCCCTATTCCAACTCCTTCCCCAAATCCTTGCCCCGGCCCTGCCTCCTCCTCTGAGCACGCCATGTTTCTACTCCTCCCCCCTCCCTCCCAGAGCTTGCTACAGCTGTTTGGCGGCGGCAAGCGCTGGGAGGTAGGCCGAGGAACGGGGACGTGGCACAATCAGGGGAGGAGGCAGAGGAGGTGGTGTGGGAAGCTTGACTGCTGCTGGGTGCAGAGCACCCACTAATTTTTCCCTGTGGGTGCTCCAGCCCCGGAGCACCCACAGAGTCGGCGCCTACGCCCACTGATGATTCATCCTGATAATATTCTGAATTAAAAAAGAGCCACCAACCATGTTTGTAGCTATTTCCATCATTTCCTACCAACTCTACAGACACAAGCTTCTGAGTGATACACAGAGTAATGTTCCTGTAATCTTATTATACAGATACTATTGTACTTTGTGAAAATTTAGGAAAACCCCAAACACAGTAGTAGCTCACAGCAAAGATTCTAATGTCATGAAAGTTTGGTATGAAATCCACCAGAAGAACAGTTAAAGACTATTTATAAAGTATTTAGTTTCAAATACCTTTCCGTTCTCGAGAATATACTTGTCCATTACTGGAACAGGGGCAGGATAATATGTTGATGTATTCGCTTCCTCACTGAATGTTTTCTGTATCTCAGGCTCAGGCTCAATTGATTCTGGTTTTCCTTTTTCAAGCTCAATGGCAGGACCTACACAGTTAAGAAAAGAGATTGGTCTGCTATCCCAAAGAACACGAAATCAATCATTTTACTGACCAATGGTCAGCACAGACCACCACATTAGTCATGTTTGTTTTAGAATGGAAGTGGGTCCAAAGCAAAACCCTTCATCTGAACAGTCCCCAATAAAAATCGGGGTAAGAATTGAGGCTCTAACCCATTCCTGCTTTAAACACTTAACGCTAAAGAATCATGCTTAAAAATAAGGGTGTGTATGGACAGTTCAAAGAATATGGGTGAAGGAGCTATAACCTGTACTCAAAGGAATGATAATACAACAGAGTTGAACATATAAACCAGAGGTGGTAACAGTTATCCTTCAAATTAGAAATACTGTATAGTGACTTGGAAAATTATGTGTTATCTATACTTTTTCATGGAAAAAATTAAAAATATTTAAAACGTTCTTTAAATAGGGGAATGTAAAATAAGAATGAATAGAAATGGTACAGATAAGTGAATGGACTTGGGATACTTATGCTAAAATTCCATATATGTAAGGAACATCTCAGTGTTAAGGCAACATAGATCAGGCAATCAAAATTCTAATGTATCAACTACAGATCTGTATTTTAATGTAATCAACAAAAATTAAGCGCAGTTTAAACAATGGAAGATTGCTAAGCAGATGTTTGAAGTTTCTAAGGAAGATAAATTAACTATCAATGACACCAGCTCTTCAGAATTCTCCCCCCTCCCCACCAGATCTGCTACTACAAAGTGATCCTAAACGGGTCAAATAATACAATTTGTGAACTGGAATTTATAATTTCATTAATTATAACTGTGATAGTACCAGTAAATACAGTCTAAGGCACCGAACCTGAAAGCATCCGTGTGAGCAAACCACAGGATACCACATGAAGCTCCATTAGAGACAATGTAGTTTTGTACAGGTACAGGTCAGTATAGTATCAGTTGCAGGATCAGGACCAAAGGACAAGAATAACTCTCATATTCCCTAGAACTACACTATGATGGAGTGAGTTAGCATTGCATATCTAACATTTGAGTCTTGAATAATCACAAAACTAATTTAATAACCTTTAACTGTGGAAATGAGTCTCAGCAGTTGCCGTCTCTCTTTTTGTATACATAGCCCCAAGTTTTCTCTTGCTCTAACCCAGCAAATCAGACTGCGGTTTCAGCTAATGGCAGTATAGCTGCTGTATCATATTTCTTGGACATTCGCTGTATCTGAAACTATTATGGCATCCTTTACTCCTTATGCTGCACAGACTCATATGAAAGCTTAGTATGCAAAAAATAGCAATTTCCCCATGTGGCTTAACATTGCTTGTACATGACGTAAATATCAGTTATTTTGCACTTGGACCTAGTGGGATGCATTTAGCTTATTGTCAAGGACCAAAAATTCCAGTTCTTTGGACAACTCCATTCTGCAGTGACAACTATTGGGTTTCTTAGGAAATGAATGCAAGTATGGTACCAATACAGGACCACATGAAAGACAGAACATTTGCATTATAGTTTCACAGCAGCATCCACAGACATCTGCAACATCATACGCAAGCAGACACTGATGTTGGCACCAAATAAAGACTGAACAGTTCCATTTAAA
The DNA here is from genome assembly GCF_013100865.1 of Trachemys scripta elegans. NCBI lineage: Eukaryota > Metazoa > Chordata > Testudines > Emydidae > Trachemys > Trachemys scripta. The sequence goes on along the minus strand of NC_048305.1, from coordinate 100,958,266 downwards.
ACTGACAAAACCACGCATAGCAGAAGATCACCTGCAAGACTCTCTTTTATGAGTGGATGTGGTAGAAATGTTCAATCTCTTCCCACATTCTTTAATGAACTGAACAAGCAGGGTACTGATACACAACTACCCTAAAGCAGTGGTTTTCAACCTGTGATCTGTGGATTTCTGGAAGTCCACAGACTATGTCTAAGGGGTCCATGAACGGTGATTATGAAAATAAAGTTTCAGGTCCCAGAAAAGGCATTAAGAACATAAGAACGGCCATACAGGGTCAGACCAAGGGTCCATCTAGCCCAGTATCCTGTCTTCCAACAGTGGCCAATGCCAGGTGCCCCAGAGGGAATGAACAGAACAGGTAATCATCAAGTGATCCATCCCCTGTCGCCCATTCCCAGCTTCTGGCAAACAGAGCCTAGGGACACCATCCCTGCCCATTCTGGCTAATAGCCATTGATGGACCTATCCTCCATTACTTATCTGGTTCTTTTTTGAATCCTGTTATAGTCATGGCCTTCACAACATCCTCTGGCAAAGAGTTCCACAGACTGACACTGTGCGTTGTGTGAAAAGAATACTTCAGTTTGTTTTAAACCCTCTGCCTATTAATTTCATTGGGTGACCCCCTACTTGTGTTATGAGAAGGACTAAACAACACATCCTTATTTACTTTGTTTTTCTGATCAATCAAAAGTATTTGAATACCCCCACCTACAGGCCAAAATCCGGAAGTGTTGTCATTACCATAGAAGCCCACAGTTTAGCCCCCTTTCTCACGTTGTGTCAACTGCCACACCAAGCATGTGCAACATTTACAGTTGAATTCTGTTCAGTCAGTTTTCAGTGTAAGACTTCTATGGTAGAAGTTCGCAGACCAGAGGTTGAATTTCCAAAAGGGCTGCATCTCTATTCCAAATTGTTTAGGGGTCTGCACATGAAACAAAGGTTGAAAACCACTGCCCTAGAGATTGTCTTGACTATAGGCAGGGAAGAGAACATTCCTGCCTTTTCTTGACGCAAACTGTTCAATGAGCTCAAGGAAAGTAATCCTCAAGATGTACAATTCTGTGCTTTGAAGGAAAATTCAGGGGGGAAAAAAAAACCAAACAAAAAAACCTACGTTGAAGTATTTTCTTCCTAGACTGAAAAGTGTTTCTTGGTTTAAACATTTATGCTATTTTCTACTTGGAGGTTTTTTACTGTTTGTTTACAGCCAGTATATTGCCACAGCTGGGGTTTGGTTTCCAGATTTCCCTAAAGAAGAGTAACTGGTAAAAGTCCACTGTAGCAGCAAGTCTCAGGAGCCACAAAAATATCAAATTTAACTGATGCTTTATTGCTTGGAAGCCACAGACACAAAGCCTTAAAAATGCCTTATTTTATACTCTAAAAGCTTGCTCCCTCCCCTCCAAAAACCCATAAAGCTGCATCTAACTGGCTAGGCTTCACAGTTCTTTTCACTAAGTACTCAAGACTGCATTTTCAGCACAGCATGTTGTGAATTAGACATGCAACTCACTCTATTGCTTTATTGCTAATGGGAGTTGCGTGCCTAATTTGCCATGCACCACACTTTAAATTTACTTTTTAAAGTTTCTCTCTTTGTAGCTTTTTTTGCGCTCTCTTTTTTTGTTTTTCTAAATAAAGGGAGGGAGCGAGTGAAAGAAATTGGCCACGGCGCCAAGGCTCAAAAATGCGAATATTTACTACATAATGATTATTTTAAAATACAGCAAAGACAATTTTTAAGAATGGGAAAAAGTAAAGAAACCTTTCAAGTTCACTCCGAATTTTCAGTTTTTCTTCAGGGGGAGGGTTTCTGAATTAGTGGTTGCTCAATATGGAACCACAATAGCTTCAGCTGCAGTATCAGATGCCAGGCTTTCCACCGTGTGTGGATCACCTCATTCTCTCAAAGACACATTGCAGGCTTTGATGCTACTTGAGATGTGTGGAGGTGCATTGTTCAGCACTTCCCTTTTGTGGCAGGAAGCCTCTGCTTTTCCTCATGTCTACCAGAAAGGGACCGCACATGACATTAGAGGAATCTGGGAAATCTTGGATTTTTAGACACTGTTCTTGATTTGCTGCCTATTTACTATTACTCATGGTGCTGCAGTAAATTTGTTTGTTTGTTCAGTTCTACTGCCATTTGCTTATAAGACTCTGACTCTCTCTTTCACTGAGAGAGAGAGAGAGAGAGAGAGGGGCCTGGTCCCCACTAACCCCCCACTTCGGACTAAGGTATGCAAATTCAGCTACGTTAATAACGTAGCTGAATTCGAAGTACCTCAGTCCGAACTTACCGTGGGTCCAGAAGCAGCAGGAAGGCTCCCCCGTCGATGCCGCGTACTCCTCTCAGCGAGCTGGAGTACCGGCGTCGACGGCGAGCACTTCCGGGATCGATCCAGGATCGATTTATCGCGTCTTAACCAGACACAATAAATCGATCCCAGAACATCGATTGCCTGCCGCCGGACCCTCCGGTAAGTGAAGACGTACCCAGAGTCCAGAAAGCAGCTGCATATGGCCATGTGAGAATTCTTCTGGTATGGGGCAATTCTCCGCTGGTGCTGTACCAGCATATCCAGCTCCTCCTCCACTCCGGTTCCCAGGCAGGGATGAGGATGCGGCTGAAATTCAACGTGTTCCTGCTAGGCTCAGTTGGGGTAATGGTTCCATACTGACTGTAGCCATCCAGTATAAATTGGAACAGCCTTGGGCTGCTCTTACCTATGTCGCAACTCAGGATGACACAGACCTGGCCCCAAGAATGAAGAAGCTGTAACTAGATAAGCTGGAAGATAAGCAAAGAATTTGGGTGAATATCTCCCTTTCTGTCCTACTGCAATACTAAGAATTAAGAGTATAGTGTGAAAACAGTCATAAGTGTAAGAGGCTGGTAGAACTAGCTAGAGCCATGCATTGTTCCTGTAAGAGATGTGCAATCTTCTCAATAGAACACTACTGCTTCTAGAATCATCCTCTGAGTTGATACGGACAATCAATCATACTAAATTGTGCAGCGCTTACCCAATGTGAACCCTGTTATCCTCTAACATTTTTATATTATTCAAATCCATATCACTCGTGATCCCAGTAATATTTGGAGCTGGACTTCCAGAGGAGAAATGTCTACACTGAAATAAGAGATCCCTGGCACGACTGTGGCTGGCCCAGGCCAGCAGACACTCGCTCATGGAGCTCAGGCTATGGGACTAAAAATTGCTGTGCAGCTCGGGCTGGACCTTGGGACCCTCCTCCCTTGTGAAGTCCCAGAGCCCAGGCTTCAGTCCCGGGCCCGGGCTTCAGTCCTAAGCCCAAACATAAACATACCAATTTTACAGCCCCATGAGCACAAATCAGCTGACTCAAGCCAGCCCTGGGTGTTCAACTGCTGTATAGGTGTACCCAACATGTACTGGATCATGCAGCCCCTTTCATAAGGGCAAGATTGTGCCCAGTCAGGTGTATTACACACAGGAGAGGGAAAGTGGTCAAAAATAGTCTTTGCATGTGTGCAGAGGCTTAGCACTATATGATCCTGGCTAGAGAGGTGAATGCCATGGCAGTGCATCCCCTCCAAGCAGCAGAGGAAATATCCATTGAACCAAAACCCTTGAAGAGGTGCAGCATGTACTTTCTCCCCCACCCCTTTGCTCCCTGGAACTCTAGGAGATATTGTGCCTCCATGAGACCATGTACTGCTGCACCACCTCAAATGAAAGGTTATGCCTTAACATCAGAATAGAGCCCTTAATATTTCATAAAGAATAGCGAAATACTGACCATCTTATTCTCCTCCTGATGCATCTGAGGATGCTGTGTCAGCTATGGCAAGTCATTTCCAAGGCCCTTGTATAATCAATTGCAACTCAGTATAATAATGTAAAGGGCTATGAACACTGATATTCACACTGTCAGTGGGGCAGCAAGTTCCAGTAACAGAGAAAGAGATTAATTGAACTTTCTTCTACATTTGGCCTTCAAGTTTAAAACATCAGCAATAATACACGTTTCCCCCAGCTGTGATTCATCCGTACAAAACAGCTGTCATCTCACACAAAGAAAGTGTAAGTCCCTAGGTGAAACAGAAATGCAATTAGTTTGCATTAACAGTAGCCTGCTAAAAGTATAACTTCACATAAATTATGTGCAATTTGAAACTCTAGGTTCATAAACTCACCATAACAACTAAATACAAGTCCAAGACACTACCCTTTTAAACTATTTTCATGGACAGCACATATTCACAACCATCATAAGTAACCATTTTGTTTTGTTCGAGATCCCCCTCTTATCACAACTGAAGTCTGCAATAGTTCCACATTTCTAACCATAAACTAATTTTGCATCTATTTTCCCAAGGGCTGACACTTTTTCTATTTTAATATAACCATTATAGGAAATGGACATTGAATTATCTGCAGTTGCTGCTTCAAGTCTTGACAGAATGTATATGGCTACATTTAGGTCCAACTTTTACCTTTGCGCATTAATAACCCCACCAAAACCAATAGGACTGTATGGATTTAGGGAAGAATTTAATACGCAAACTATATAGCCAAACACTCCACAAAGGCTAGGAATCCAAGTACTTTCTAATGTTTAAGGGATTCCCCACCCCTATATTAAAAACAATGGAACTTTCTAAATTAATATGCACATCTGGACAGGGATTGAATTCAAAATTTAAAAAGCGCAAATCTTCATTTTTTATAGTGTCCCAAAATTACAGAATACAACAAACGTGTTTGCTCTGTATAGGAGTGCAAAGGAGGCGGAAGAGGCAACGAGCGTTCCATTTCCTTTGCAAAAGGTCTAATACAACAGCATCCTTGCACACTGCTAGTGCTGCTGCTTCTTATAGCTTTCTCCAAAGTGTGGAGGGGGAGGGAGGAGGAGAAGGGCAATGGGAGAAGCAGATGTGACCAAGCAGAGAGGTTACTCCTGGGGGAAGAGTGTGTACGTACGTGTGTGTGTACACGTGTGTACGTACGTGTGTGTGTACATACGTGTGTGTGTACACGTGTGTACGTGTGTACAATTCATGTCCCATACAGATTTTTTCTTCCTCTGCAGGAAATGTGTTCTGCTGGGGTGGCACTACAGTTATGACTTTCACTCACCAGGGGCTGCTGTGGTGCCAAAACAGAGGGCAGCTGGCTCCCTGGCCACAGTAGCCAATAGGGGGGAGAAGAGGCTGCATTCCTCACAGCACCCTACCCATGGGGCCAGAGGAGGCGGCACGGGGCTGCTGGTGGGGTCACATAGACTGGGGATCAGAAGGGCTAGTGGGGGGAGGGAAGACAGACTGGGGCAGGGACTGAATCGGAGTGCAGGGACACTTGGGGACAGGGGCAGATGTGCATGACTCAATAGGAGAGGCTAGGGATCAGCATGGGGGAGACTCCCCAACTCCCTAACAATCCCTCCCCAAACCTGTTCCATACTTCTCCCACCCACACGTAACAACCCTCCAGGTTCACTCTCAAGCTCCTTCCCAGAAATTACTTCTCTCTCTCCCTCAGCTCCTCCCTTACCCCTGACTCCCCCAAGCCTTCTGAGGGGTGGTGGAAATACAGTTCTGTATTGTAGTTTAAATGAATTACTTAAAATTCTGTATTAATATGCCAAGTAAGGAATCTATTTGTCAAAAAACATTTCCTGAATCCTTTTTGTTGTATGTATTGTTACAGACATACTTGCTTACAGAAAGGTACTCTGAAATAAAATTACCAAAATAATTGAAATTGGCATGATTATATTGTGTTATTTTGACAAATAAAATATGCAGAATTTTAAAATATTGTGTGCAGAATTTAATTTTTTGGCACAGAATTCCCCCAGGAGTCGGAGGTGGGAGCTGCACCCTCTTCAGGAGTGAAGCAGTGACCAGATCAATGGGACGCATTGTCCATTTCTGCAAAGCGGACCACAGGGTTGGAACTGCATGAAGTTTGTCTTCACTATTGGGAGTGATTTTGCTGAACACATAAGCCAGGTATTGGAAAGAGGTGCTACTAGTTTCACTAGTTCATTGCAGAGAGCCTATTTCTATAAATGTCTAGATTCATCACTCAAATCTGAAATAGTTAAAAAAAAAAATCTGCTGAATGGATTTCTTCAATGCTGGTGGTATTAATGATCATTAAAATCGTGCCAGATTGATGCATTAGAAACTCAAGTCCACTATCTAGAGAATATATTTGGCATGGGCAACACCTTTTCAAGTTTTTTTCACCAGTCTACGCAAAGATGTATCAAATCCCTATTGAAGAAACTATCCCTAGGAATGAAAGGATAGTCCATAGCCTGGGTTCATTCCAGTTTTGGCCTCACAACTGAGACTACCAGCAAGCACGCCCAATAGAACAATGATTAGCAGACTTGCCTGCTAACATCTGGACTGACAATTCACATATGTCCTACTATCAGCTAAATGAACATCGTTTCATCCAAGGAGAATTTCAGAGAACTCACTGGAATTTACAACCACCCACATTGTGTCTCTGATACTGTGGGGAAAGCCTTGCTTATTTATGTTTACATGCCCTTTAATTAATTACTCTGGGTATTCACCATACTAAATACATCTTAAATCTTTGGAGTCAATTTTTCAAAGTGAATGTCAATCAAGCACACTTTAATGTGTGCAAAAACCATGAACATGTAATTTTTCACATCCAACATCTTGTGTGGACAAAACTCAGATTGGCACGCAAACTACATACACTCATGCAAATCTAGCAGGTGGCCCCCTACTCAAATTATGTGTGAAAATCTACTTCTACATGTCCCAAAACAGACATGGAAAACAGCATGCCAAAGCTTGTAACCTATAACTGCAAATTACAGTGGCCAGGACTTGACTATGGACCCTTTTGACTATTGGGCTCTGAATTTTATTTACAAATAAAAACAAATATGGAAACTATTTTTAAAATCATAATGAAGTATTCAAGTTTTATCACCCCCAGCGACACAGATTACTATTCTGCACCAATTCCAATATAATAGCTAAATAGTTATCACTGAACAACAAAAACCAAAAAAAAAGTGCCATTGATTCAAGCTATTTGGCATCTAAATCCAAAATTGTATAAAACCTGCATTTAATAACCAACAACATTCTTTATAATGGATCATTGTGATTATTAAAAAATATACTTATGTTCTTGAATAGCCCATAATTTCTCAAATACCTTGGCTGTTTATATCAAATGCCAAAAGGTTCAAGAACATAATCTAATGACCTACAAAAAGTTTTAAAAAGCCAAAACTTGGTTATTTATTCATAACAAAGAAACCTTAAACAAAAAACCCACAAACAGCTGCAATAGTAAGACCTTATGGTCTGCCTTACAGTTATTGTGCGCTGAATGGAATTTTTTTTAAAATGTAAATTAATAAAGGAAAGACAGATATGTTCCAAAGATAAACTTTACTACAACTTTCAGCTTGGGGTGAAAGTTCAGTTCTTTTTTAAAAAAAAAAAAAAAAAAAAAAAAGTACTTTAACATGGAAACTCTGAGTCAGACTTACCGGCACAAAGACCGCTGCTATCATTAAAGAAAGATCCAGAGGCGCGTGGTGTACAAACCCAATATGAACAGCACAACTGAAGTGGAAAAAGCTTTTTAACAGGCAAAGTCCTGTTTGCCCCCCCATCCCTATACCTGGAAGACGTTTCAGTTTCTATTTTTAAGATATTGTAAAGCCTGTTAAAACTAGTCCCATATATATATATCGAGCACTTACCACTGCCTAGTCTCAGAAGCAGCACATCCTGAAGTCTCCTGTTCAAGTCTCTGAGCTCTTTCATTTCTGACACTAATGCCCCATACTCCTTTAGCTTTTTTGCCTGCTGCACAAGCTGTCTCCGTGTTCTCTCAAGTTCTTGCTGAATATGTCTCATTTCTTCTTGCTGCTGTTGGTAACTCCTCAACAATTCTTCATAGAGAACACGAGGAATTACAGCATCGTCCATGTTGTTGATGCCTTCCGAAGTCTCCATAAAGGTTTCCTCAGGGCTCGAACTACTACTGAGACTCATCCCGTTTTGCTTTTCTAGGCGAGCAACAACTGCTTCGATGCTTTTGTGTGCACCTTCACTTTGTTTCCTCCCATCTTGTCTCTGTGTGTCACAATAATACAGAACATTAGCAGAGCAGGAACTCAATACATAACATGAACTAAAACTCCAGCCTTCAGGACAATTAAGGCTATTTTCCAAAAAAAATGAAACAAGGTCCACCTTACAAAAAAAATGTTGCTCCTAAAGGATGCTTGTGAACACTCTTACCATAACTGAATTGTGTGTGTAATAATATGCAAACTTTAGGAACTGATGGAGGCCTTCCTTGGTTGCATTTGTCCAAATTGTGTGTGCAAGTGAAGTGTACTTTAGACAGACCTTTCCTATTTAAAAAAAAAAAAAAAAAACTGGGCTTCTCCCTTTTGAAAGTCCGGCCCTTCATGTTTGGCATATATACAGTGTTTATATTTCCTTTTCTGATTGTCTTAAAGGGAAAAAGGGTATCAATTATGTATTTCATATGTTATCCATAATTGCAGGGTACTTTGAAAAACGACTGAAGTAGTGTCTATATTTTTTCACCAGTATAAATAAGAGCAGTTTTACTGAGTTAAAGAGAGAAAATGGGTTGATAGAAGCACACCATTTGAAGCCATTTAATGAACTGAGGACTTGTCCTTTCAATCACTACGCAAACAAACTTCCACTGACTATCCCCACCCCCATGCACGCATACACACACACACCCCTCCCCATGAAAATAAATGAGTTATACTATTTGCAAGCACTGGAAAGGGAATTAGAATAATAAATTAGAGAATATACAATCTAGTCCCATCCCCCAGATCAAGAGATTCCTTATATATTAGTACTGCATTGCAGATGTTTAGTTTCCAGTGAACTTCTAGCAGCAATTTACCTTTGCTCTCTCTCACAGTAGTCCAAACCCTATTAATAAATGCATACTCCTTTGTAAAGGGTCTGGATGATGGTATTACCATGTATCAGTATAGGCAAAAAGTCACCAGTTTTTTTTCAACTGGCCAAATATAGAAAGAGTATTTGAATTTCCAAGTAACTGACAGGAAAACAAACCTAGCTCATGGGTTAAAACACAAAAAACTGATGCTATCAATTCCCATACCACGTCCATGAGTAATGTGGCAGAAAATGAGATTATTCAATGTTATTCCTGCACCATACGTGCTCTAAAAAAATGCCATCCCACCATAAATAAATCTACTAGTACAATTCCTGCACCTAGACAACACATGAAGCCACAAAGCAATATTCCCCGCCAAGTTTGGCAGACTTTTAAAAGGAGAAGTTACTTGAAAACAAAAACAAAAAAATTACAGTTTTTGACATCTCAACCTGAGGAGACCATTGACCTCTATACCAGAGGGATTCAATCTTGTTAGTTTTTCTTCCCACCCATTTCTTTAGTCTGGACTTTCACAGCACTCTGTTCTATTCAAGACAAGCTGAGTACAATGGGTTAAAAAGTGCCACCCAAGAACAGCTGCTTAATAATAATGTAACTGGGGCAACCTGGGCCAAAGTTAAACAACACCGTTCCAAAAATCTCTAACAGCAATTCAGTTTTGCAGACTGTATAAACAAAAATAGTTCTCAACTGCACATGAACTGGATTTCTGAAAAAGTGGTCTGTAAAGCAATTCAGAATTCTCACCCACAGTCCCTACCCGCCAATGTGACCCAATTACATCAATACAACGTTTTAAGGGGATGGAAAGCCAGCCTGGAATTCTTCAGCTATGACATGTGTGCATATGCCCCAAGCACTTTCACACACACAAACACCCAAAAAAAACAAACAAAAAAAAAAACCAAAAACTTCAATACCTTACTGTGTCTAAGCTCCACATCTTCTTCCCCATAATCTGTAACCTCCCCAGCTTCTTCTACGTGATTGAGAGAGAGTTTGGGGATTTTAATTTTCTTCTGCATCACACTGTTTTCAAGGTCAGTTTTGTCTTCTAAAATGTATATTAAAAATAAAAATGTTGTTACATTAATCAAAGTCTTCTTACTTCCAAATATTGCATGATTTAGGCAAGACCAGTTAAAAAAAAATTCCCATGCTTTACTCCCCTCAATATTCAATAGATAAAATTAATCCAGTGTAACTCCTCTGATAACCATTAACCACAATGGTGCTATACCAGGGACAACTTGGCCATATGTGATTGTGCATATTAAAAAAAAATGGCAAGTTAAATTTATGGGATAGTGATCAAATGCTTTAATGTATAGCTATTAGTACTAAAATAAAAGGTAGAAACCATTTGATGCTGTAAAGAATTCAACTCCCGAAGAACTACTTCCATTTCTTTAAATTATATTTATCAACAAGATCATATATCATTCATAAACTGCTACTGAAAGTTCACATTCTGTTTAGGTCTAAAGTAAAAGAGAGTTTGGTAGTTTAATTGTAGGCACTACTCAGCATGTGTCAACAGCACAAATCCAGCACATCGTCCGGAACAAATAGCAGATTCTGCAATGCTCAGGGCTGGAAAAACAGCGGGTCAGATTTGAGAGGCACTTGCAGAGAGCTGTGTGCAGAACCTGTACAGTGACCACTGACACCACCCCTATTTCTAGTTTATAATACTAATCCTTTGTCAGAGAAACAAAATCCAGACAATAAAAATGTATTTATCCTGAGACCCAGAGAGGGGCCTATGTAACAGTGATTTTACTGTTAAAATATTTTTCATATTTGAAGTATTCTACACAAGCTCCTAAGATATGTACTTTACTCGGTTATTCTTTGGGACATACTAGAGCCAAACCCTAGTTTTTCAAAAAGTGCCATGGGAATCTTTAAAATTCTGGCAGAACAGACAAAGTCTGTTTGTCCTGAACATAAAGTCAGTTATGAAACGGGGATAACTTTAGATTGTAAAGTCATGTGTTCTATTTGTACATTGGAAGATTATGAATAAGACAACAATCAGTCCTCTTATCCACCTTCGAACTGTAATCCATGAAATGTCCTATGAATATCTTTGAGAAGTGCAGTGTGGATACCAGTTGTGTGTGCTTAGTCACAGACTTCCACTTTTTCAAAATTAGCATCTCTCCACAGGACCTCCAATGGTTAGTTCTGACAGTGCAGAAAAGGGAAACAAAGGTAAATCACAGTTTAATGAGCAAGGCATTCATTAGAACCAGATTACACAGAGGAATGCAATTTATTTTGCTGCAAATAGAAATGGATTTCTTGTAGGCAAATGGTGATATTACAGCCCAAGGCTTTGTAAAGTAAAGAAGATGCAACAAACAAACAAACGACAACCTGAAATGAAATTCAGATGGTAGCAATAGATACTAAGACAGATGGAAGAAGAAAGAAAAAAAACAAAAAATGTAGGCCTTATTTACATCTATCTCCATTCCCCAGTGCATTTTGAATGCTTATGCCATTTTAACAAAATGGCAGTCTAACTGCTAGGTTTGGAAAAATCATGTCTGGAAACCATACAGAAGTAAGAGTGAAGTGATCCATCCGTGTTGTCAGAGAGCAGGACAGGAAAATTAGATAGCCTTCTATAAGACTGAAGAAAAAAAAAAGATTTAGAGGTGATAAGGAGAGAGAGATAAAGGAGTACTGATTATCTCCTTGCAAGCAATTATCAAAAATTAAAACTTAATGAATAAAAATAACCCAGTGTTGGTGAAAGGCACTAGATGTAAAGCTCTTGTGCAAAGAAGTGCTATTTTTGCATAGTACAGGTATTGCACAGGCAAGCTGCAGAGCAAGTTCTCCTACAGTGCCTTGCAAATAGGTTTCAAACTAACCTGGAAGAGAGCCCTTTTCTATAGTTGGAAAATGGAAAGCAATCTCCATGGACCAATCGGATTCTTGTCCTAGAAACAAGACTGATACAACCCATTCACTTTGCATAGGTTAACTAAAGCCATCAGATGTAATTTTCAAGACACTACCAATCTGAGCCACATGCGAAGTAGGGACAATGAGGTAAAATCCCTAGTCTGTTAGTTACTGTTTTTCACCGTCAATGTGGCTCCTTTCAAATTCTGCAATTTGGTTTTCCCCTTTTTTGATTTTGGTGCTTATCTTGTGAAATTTACTAGAGACTGGACAGGTAGATTGAAGAAAACTCACATTCTCCTACACCAAACTTTTAGACATTATGGGAGGAAAAAAAATGGATGTTTAATTTAAAGGAACAGTTAGGACATTTTAATTTATTCAGCTAGCTTGGGAGCAACAGAATATATAATACTCTCTTATGGCTGGTTTGTTCTTCTAGGTCTATTTATGCTTAATACAATTTATCCAGTGTTTTAGATCTGAACAAGCTGAAAGAAAAAGTCTCATGCTAAATACTGGGATAATGCAGGAGTACTGCTTCTCATGGTGTGCACACATGCATTTGGAACAGTTCCCTTTAAGCCTCTAGTTTCACTACTCCTGCTATTTGTTAGGATGCCCCTGGAGGCCTCTTTCCACTCAGCTTCCCAAGAACTCAGTTCAACTCCGGCCTTTGTCACTCAGGTATCTTTATTTGGCACACGGCAGTGCTATGCTGAATAGCTCAGATGGGGAAGGGGAGGATAAATGAATGCAGACTGCAGTGTTGTGGTAGGTTAACAGGAGCAGGTCCAGGAGAGGAGTCTGACATAGAAGAGAATTTGCACCCTTTTGTGCCCCAAAGAAAAGTAGAATATGAACCATAATGGCTGGACTAGTATAAACTCAATGGCCCAAGACTAGCATAAGAGATTAGCAGCCCTGGGACAGATACGGCTTGAAGATTTGATTTGTAATGACAATGTGGCCCACATGCCTAAAATTTGTCTTGAACCATTTAAACTCTGTGCTGCATGTTAAGAATTGCACCATTCCCTTAGGTGTTTATGGTTGTATTTTCAATTAGTTATTTCTATAAAAACCTGCTCCCATAGACAGAATAAACCCTTCAGCAATATGGCCACATAAGGACCTGAGGAGGAGAACCATCACTAAATGGGCGGATGTAGCAGAGCTAATTGGTTCAGGATGAGCCACAAGCCTGCATAGTACCGTGGGTTTTGGCCCTCTGAAAACAGGTATTTTGGGCAAATAGCTCCCTGAAGGATCAGGTGATGCATAGTTGGCTGGTCATGTGACTAAGGAAAGCCTGTGACTCAGAGAGAGACTCAAAAAAAACTAGAAAGGCTGAGGCAGTTGCTCCATGAAGAGGTCAGAGACCCACTTTCCAGGTCTCACAAGGAAGGTGGGAAGCGTAGGCACAGAAGGGGGCATAAAGGAGACCAGGCAAGGTTGGGGAACAGTTTTGAATTGACATTTGACTGACCAGCCATGGTGTTACAGTCCTAGGACTGGAGACATACAGTAGAGCAGGGACATGGTCACCCTAAGATGTCATCTACCAAAGTGCTGTTGAAACAGCCAAGCCAGAATCAATGGGGTAAGGCAGAGTGAGAAAGGGAATTGTATAGCGCCTAGGAGGGTTGGAAAGACAACTGGACTGAGGAAAGGCTAAGGAATTGAGTTGGAGAACATAGGAGGGCTAGCAAAGGACTGCTGGGGCTGGAAGTAGAGGTCAAAAGCACAGTGGCCTACAAGCCTGTGGAAGTCAACTGAGGCATACATGACCAGATGGCAGAGAGATAATCTGTTTGGTTACAACAGAATGGTTATGTGAAAGCCCTAAGACTGAAAGCCATATTCAGTAGTCACAAATTGGAAACTTAAAAGTCTCCTTAAAACATTCCTTGTATTCTAACCTAGCAATTGGGACTTGTATCTTGGTCAGACCTGAATAAACTGGATGTTTTAAAATACAGTTCAAATGTAGTCTTTTCGCCTCTGGAGTAAATGATGGAAAACTGCAGAGAAATAGCTCTGCACTCTAAGTGAATGAGAAATGGCAGATCCGAGATTGGTCCAAGAACAAGCTTGGCAGTGCTGTGCATCTTATGATACCAACAGTAAAATGAGAATCTAAGTCCATGTTTTCTCCTTTTCCCTAAATTTTTAGTAAATTTCAATCTTTGTGGAAGATGATGTACTAACAGAGAAACTTAAAACCTCTTCAGCCAGAGATCAGACACACTATGACAACATGGGTGCAAATTTCCCCCACACTGCCATGCCGATCTGCTTCATTCCTAATTTGGCGGAATCATTTCTGTGATGAGGGGAACTTTATCTCTGTATTTACTTAAGCCAGTGATTCTCAACTTGGGGAGCGCATGCAATCCAATTAGCACACATCTGTGGCCCAGCTCAGCTGTGTGCTAAAGGCCACCAGCGTGCCGGGGTCACCAAGTTCCCCACTGCCTGGCATGGAGGGGTCCAGGCTGCCCGGCAGGGTCGGGGCTGCCAGCTGGCACCATGGGGGCCCGGGGCTGCTGGCCTGCCCTGCGAGCTATGGAGTCCAGGGCAGCCACGGGGCGGGGTCGGAGGTCTGGGGCTTCTAGCCAGCCCCGTGGGGTCAGGGGCTTGGGGCACCTGCCCAGGCCCATGAGCTCCGGGGGCAGCCACATGGTGGGGGTACAGGGTGGGCAGCCGGCGGGGTCGAGGCTGCCGCTGCTCTGCCACCCAGCCCCGATAACACATTGTGGGCCACACATGCAGCCCACAATGTGTAATAAGTTGAGAATCACTGATTTAAGCTTTGGCACTAACTAGCCCTAGTTTGAGTTGATAGATGCCATTTATGGGGGAGCACTACTATTTACCCTACCCAAGAACATACCTATACCTTATAATACAAATAGACTACATGATCCCTAGCCTCCCCCATGCCCCTTTGCAAACGTATTTCAGACATGACAACAAGGAGTCTCATAGGTCAGAAAGGATGGGGCTACACAGACTAAGTTCTTTGGAGAAGTGACCATCTTTTTGTTATGTGTGTACACAGTGCCTAGTACTGTGGGGCCTTGATTCATGACTGGGGGCTCTTACGTGCTACCACAATACAAATATCACTAAGACACAGAGAAGACTAAAACAGCAAGATTGAGTAAAGAAGTTAGATTAGTTCATTTGATGATGGAAAACATTACAGATGACTATCAATTAGCTTCTTGTAGGCATCAGGAAAAAGGGGGTTTCTAACGGGGTTCTCCCCCCACATTAGCCTTGACAGGGTGAAGGCAGGTTGAGAAATGGGCTAATAAACTATCAGTCCACAGCTGAGAGGAATTGGATGGCTAAGCAATCTCCTGACTAATGGAGGGTGCCCAGCTGCGGAAGAACCAGCTTGGCTGGATTTATAAAGACAGGAAATTACCTGAAGAGGGGCTGCTGGGAACGTCTGAAGTCACTCTCTGGGAGAAGTGTTTGGAGGCTACAGCGACAGGTAGCCCATAGTTACTCCCTGGATGGGTGGGGAGTTAGGAGGCTAGCAAACCCAGAGAGAAGGCAGCACCAGATGGTAAGGAAAAACTGTCTTTCCCTGAGCCTAAGGTCTAAAAGGGAAGAGATCTTGACTGCTGACTAGAAGGTCCCCCTGCCAGCCACTGAGGAGTGGCACTGGGGGGCAGTGAAAGGGAAGACTACCTGAAGTTGCTAGGGAGAAAAGCTTTGGTGACCTGGAAGGGGAGAACACATCATGACCTGGTCAGACAGCTGTGTCATAGATTCATAGATTATAGGACTGGAAGGGACCTCGAGAGGTCATCGAGTCCAGTCCCCTGCCCGCATGGCAGGAAATTTAATGGAGATATCCTATCTCCTAGAACTGGAAGGGACCTTGAAAGGTCATTGAGTCCAGCCCCCTGCTTTCACTAGCAGGACCAAGTACTGATTTTGCCCCTGATCCCTAGGTGGCCCCTCAAGGATTGAACTCACAACCCTGGCTTTAGCAGACCAATGCTCAAACCACTGAGCTGTCTCACCACCACCCCCCATGAAGAGGCAGCAGCTCATGGAGTGTGAGAGGTGCTGCAGACTGGCAGAGAGAGATGGAGTGCAACTGTGGGAAAGGGAGCTGACCTGGTGAGTTACTCTCCGAAGTGACCAGGAGGAGGTGCCATCTTAGGGGTGAGGGGAGGACCCCGTCACAGGGTTTTTAGAAGGGATTTAAGAAAAGATAGTGGTCTTGCAGAGCAGGCATTGGAGAAAGTAAGAAGAAATATTCTGAGAGAAGCAATCTTCATGCTAATAAGGCATCAAGGCTGGCATCACTACTGGATAAGAGAATGCATGGGGTAATTCCGCAAGAGACAAGGTTGGACAAACTGGCAGGGGGTGGAGTTGTGGAAGATCTTTAAAGAAAACAAGAAGTTTGAACTTGAAGTAGTCAAGAAGGGGAAGCCAAAAGCTGAATTCAAAAAGATGTAGGGATGGCCAGATTGACAGGCAATGTATATCATCTTAATGGCTGTGTTTTGTACTGACTAGAGAGGGGACTTAGTTGGAAGGTCAGAGAGGAGATGACAGGAGACAATAAGGGCCTGGACAATAGTTTTAGCTTGGTGGGCAGAAAAATAAGGATAGATATCTCAATGTCAAGGGCAAAAGAGAGGACACAGTTTAAGATGACCCAGGTTTTGGGCCTCAGATGGTAGGTCTCCAATCCCCCGCCACACCCAAAAATGGGGGGAGTTAACAGAATTTAGGAGAAAGATAGTTTGGGCCATCATAAAATGTAAATGGTTAGTGAGACATAAAAGGAGGTGATGATGGTCAAGCAGTTTGGAAGATTGTTTTGTTCCATCCAAACCTGATTAGGAGCAGAAAGATGGATGCATGAGTTGGCACTTGAAGTCCTGAGTGGATGAGGTCTGCCAAAAAGGTGACATTAAAGAGAGTCCTATGAGACCTATAGAGAAAGGGGAGAGGAGGATGACACACTGGAGGAATGGCAGAGGAGTAGAAGGAGAACTAGGAAAGCACAGCATCATGAAAGCCAAGGGAGAACATCATCAAGCAAGAGTATGATCAACAAATGTCAAAAGCACCAGAAAGGTCACAAAGGATGGAGTACACATGCTGGGAATTGGCCTGGAGAAGACTGACAGACCTTGGTTGAAAGCAGTTTCAATGGAGTGGAAAGAACAGAAGCCAGATTGGAAAGGACTCAGAGTGGAATTGGGAGAGAAAACTAGAGACCGTGGTTGTAGTCTGCCTGCTTGATAGGCTTGGAAGTGAAGGGGAAAAAGGAAGATAGGCAGGAAGATGGAGTCAACTTATTGAGGATGGAGATCAAGGCATGCTTGTTTGATAGAAAGAAGGAGCTGGAGGACAGAGGTTAAGGAGGAGGGAGCAATCCTGTATTAACATAGGAATGGATTACATAAACTAAGTCTCCTCCTTCTCTAATTTCTGTGTCTGAAATCCTACATCAAGGCTGGCTCTCCTTTAGTAACTTTAACAATAAAATATACTGACAGAGTATGGGGGTGAGCTGCTCCCACTAAACACCAAAATTCTCCGACTACAGTGAGAACAGGGGCAGGTCTTAAGAGTAAGACTCGAGTTTGAATGCACAAATTTGTTAGTGAATCACAACCTTGATATTGGGGAGAGGGATAGCTCAGTGGTTTGAGCACTGGCCTGCTAAACCCAGGGTTATGAATTCAATCCTTGAGGGGGCCACTTAGGGATCTTGGGCAAAATCAGTACTTGGTCCTGCTAGTGAAGATAGGGGGCTGGACTCAATGACCCTTCAGGGTCCCTTCCAGTTCTATTTAAAAAAAATAAATAAATCTTGATTTGGATAATGATCTACAGCAGAAACCATATTAACATGCATACTAATTTGAAGTCAGTTGTCTCAAACCTGACAACACTGCTACATATCATAATTTTGTGAGCCTTTGTTTACCAGTACTCTGCAGTGGCACCTTTGGAGCTATTCTGGCTGATTGAATAAATCAGTATGGTGCAATAAAATTAATACATATATAAAACTGTAGATAGTGGGAAAAATCAGAAAACATCTAATAAAAATGTTAGTTCAAAATTCATGCCCACAAGTCTATACTAAGCATAGTAGAGTTTTAATCCTGGCTCCTACATTTAATCATTAGTTGATGTTGAATAATTCACCTTCTCTGTCTTGGTGTCCCCCATCTATGCTTGCATACCTCACAGGGGTGGTATGGAGATTAGTTAGTTAATGCTTGTACAGTGCTCTGAACATGTAAACCATGAAGGTTTATAATTATGGAGAAACTCCTTTAATCCTTACTGAAACCCACTGCAGTATTTTTCAGAAATTCAGAATTTTTTAAAAATTGAAAACAAGTAGCACATTTTAAAATAAGTCCTATCCTGTATATTTCAGTTGTTATATTTACCTATACAACACCTTATGTAGGGGCTGAGGATTAGTTGTTGTTTAAGAACTTTACAAATGAAGAGTGCTTTACAGCAACAATTAACATTTATAATGACAATTCCTCTTTATAAAGTGCATTTTGAAACCTCAGACAATAAGAACTACTAGGCTGGAAACCAACTCAATAAACTTGGCTATGGTTTGGCTGCCTGCCTGCCTTGCTAGAACACTTCTGAAGGGGCTCTAATGACCACAAGACCGCAAAGTGGTGGAAATGCTGCATTTCAGCTGCACCAGAGGGTTAAGACCTCGAGCACCCCACCACAAAGGGAGTCTCCCCAGTCACCTACCCATCAGAGACTCTGAAGGCAAGAGGAGAATGGACTGGAGGAGTAGCCAGCAGATTTACACACGGTGTGAGCCCATATAGAAAAGTAGTAACAGTGTTAATATTGGATTCATAATACATTAACATTTTAAAAGAAAAGTTTGGCCACTATCTTTTCTTAAATACTTCAGTGGCACTAAGGTAACATTATGGAGAAATGCCTTTAAAAAAGTTAAGAGGAAAGTGTTTTTCAATTGCTTTAGGATAACAAAAACATCAACTTCCATTCATTTATTTTTGCTCCCATAAAATTGGTAGATGCTTTTAATTGTTAAATGTTGTAATTAATTGTAGGCACAGTCTTATTAAATCCTCAAAAATAAGTAATTTTAATGGAAATGTCACTACAATATTTCAAGCACAACTCCATATGGTAGGAGAGACAAGTACCACTTACTGTTACTGAAAATGACCTGTACTACTATTTTTTTTTAAAACAATTAAATTAGCTTTTGAAAGTTAATATTGGGACAGGGCTGGGGGAAACCAACTGTGATGCCACATTCTAATCGGTGTTCAGATCAGAGTATGGGGCCAAGTGTCACTTATGTCAATGCGTATGCCATTGGAATACTATATAAGCCTGTGTAGGGATTCATATGTCATATACCCACTTAACTGCAAGAGTAAGGGGAAAGGTTTATAAACAGTGTGTGTTTGGGATATCTTTATATTATGCCAACCCTCACGATGTCCGAACAGTGCACATAGAAGAAATGCACTGAGTAGCAACAGAATCACAACAATGCAAGTAGGAGCTTCAAGCCAACTTTGTATACACCACTTCCCTGACCAACACTCTGCATTCTGGATGCACCTCAGCATCTAGCCTTATATATTTTCAATCACTGTAGTCCTTGTGCAAATATTTCCCTTCCGATTAACTACTGCCCTCAGAGTTCCTCACCTGTATGTCCAAAACAAACAAGTATCTCAATTTCTCAGCCCATTTCCACCCTGCCCCCACTCAAACCTCCAAGTGTCATGCTGTGACAACGTGAATGGAAGTTTTAAATGCCCCTGAAACACAGCAAAACATTTCATCATGAGATTTAAAGGCTGTCTTAAAAGTCATCTAAAATGAGTTAAATTTGACAGGTCTATCTTAGTATGGGACACAGCCTAAGCCATCCCCAATGGGCAAGGACAAGTGTGTGGAAACAAAGACTGATGAAACTGGAGTATATAAAACCAGTTTGGATAGGGGGTAAGAATCTGAGGTAGCTGTGTTTGTTGTGGTCATGTGGCTGGGAAATTTTGAGGACAGTAGCCAGAGTACAGAGATATTTATTGTAGCCAAGGAAAGTATGTTTCCAACTAGAAGATATTCCCTTTTAACTTGATAATGACAATAGTCTGAGGTAATAAACAGTGAGACCTCTGCTTCTGAGTTGTTTTTCTTCTAACCTAGTATATGGTTACCTGTAGCGGGGTGACCATCCACTCCAGCCCAGAAGGAGTTGGAAAAGCCCTGCAGAGGGCTGGGGCGGGCCAGGGAGTAAAACCCCAGCTGATTGGGGGAAGTGGCTACAACTGGGGCCACGCCCCAAACTAAGCAACTGGGCCTTATAAGAAGGCCAGGGAAGCCAGAAGAAGCAGCAGTCTCTCTCTAACTTGAGAGGGAGACAGGCCTAGCTTCTGGGGAACTCACCCAGGGGACCTAGAGGGAGGCAGGGCTGGGGAAAGGCCTTAGGAGCTGGGAAGCCCTAGGCCAGCAACACCCCAGGCTGCAGGGCCTGGTTCTAGGCCCACCTAGGTATTGGGCTTGCAGAGGGGCAGCCGGAGGGTGGGTAAAGGCAGCCAGTCCAAACCCCTTGTTGCCTGTGGTGATCGGCTGATAGGGTGCAGGGGCTAAACAGAGACTGGCAGTAGCCATGACTGAGGTGATGTGGGGATAGGGGGTGGGGGAAAACCCAGTAAGACTGTGGGGTACTGCAGGAGGCAGAACTCTGAGATGAGGGTCACAGGGGCCAATGGCAAGGGGATCACCGGCCTGCAGAGGGTGCTCCTCGGATGAGGAGCTAATTCCCAAGGATGACCAGCAGGAGGCGCCGCAGGGCTGAGTCTGTGCTGTGCTACATTACCATTTCATAAGCAGGAAGGACCCTCAATTTAATCACTTAAGGGCCAATGATGTTACCTGGTATAGGATATATGTAACCAATGGCAGAATTTGTCTACAAATATTTTGGATGTGTGCGAAGAACCTATGAACTACAGATGGATATTGCAGCAAAAAAGGCTAAAAGGACTAATTCTGAGAAAGAGGTCAAAAAGAAAAGTCAAGTAGTGGATCATTATATGAAGAGGCACCAACCCTTTCTAAAAAGTAAAGTACAAGATGTCACTGTTGCCTAAAATTCTTGCAATTTCAATTAGATACACTATTAACCTCCCATTTCAAAGTGCAGTGCCGTGTTCCTGTATGCTGTTGTATGGCAACCACTTTTCATTCTAGTGATGAATGAAACAATTCTTCTAGTTTACTTAACAGCAATTGCCTGTGAACTTTAAGTCTTGAGATTGTCACAACTTCTGCTTTAAGCGGCTTTCCAATGCTCAGTTTTCTCTAAATTTCTTCTCTGGGTCTGAAACTCTGTCCTTGGCCTCAATCCCTGTATAACTTTTTCAAAAAGTTTAAGGAAAATCTCTAATTATTGAAGTGTTTAAAAGGTGACTTAGTATTTTCCTGCCCCCCATCAAAGGCTATAACAATTGTGATCCTTTTGAGCATGCTCAGAACATTTTTTTTCTCTGTTTTAAGAGTCCAATTTTGACAAAACATTTTGATAGCTGTACCGCTTGTGTAGCAACAGCACTGTCCCTTCCAGTATACTCTTGCCCAGCATGGCCTCACCGGTCTAAGGATTGTTGCTGGAATACTTAAGAAGGGAGAGTATAAGCATAGGATTGAAATGATGTGGGTTATGGGCCTGAACATATAGTCACTCCTATGGGGAGTCCCACTGAAGTCACAAGCCACTTACTAATGCACCTAAATAAGGACTTGCGGCCAACGTTTGAAAAGGATTGGCTAAGGCTTTATTAGTAACACAGAAAAGGAAACACTTGTTTCAATGTTTCAAAAATCAAATATTTAATTGTCCTTCTTAATGCACATGGGCAATTTATTTTCGCCATTCCCCCCCATCTTCCCTTTAACAAAAATTTTAAAAAAGGCAAGGAAACAAATGCCAAGTTTCTCAGAATATCATTAAATCACCATTGCACAGACAGGGTTTGATAGTGCAAGCACATATGCACAGGCATGACTTTACTCACTTGACTAGTCCTGTAAAAAGCAACGTTTTACAGATCCAGAATAATACGGCTACTCCTTTGATACTTTAATAGTGCTGTTAATTCAGTGTATGCAAATTAACACCACTAAAATTGTGGAAGATGTTCTCTGAACATGCTCAGAAGTGAGCACATATCTTTTAAAAAACCCTATTTTTAAAATGTAATATATGAATGACGGCCCTCATCCTGCACTTTGATCCACGCGGGAGGATCCATGCACCTATGCAGAACCCCACAGAAGCTCTGGATACTCTGCACGGTGCAGGCCCATCTGACTGAAGGACCAAGGCCTCTGCATGTATTTTATATATACATATATGCCTTTCAAAATGACACTAAGTTTACATACAATAGTTAACTGATTAGTTAGAGCGCTCTGGAAACCTTGGGGCAGTCGGAGGAGGGTGCGGGGAGTGATTTCCTACATACACGTGAATTATTACTGACTTGTAAATGAGTAACAAACTCCAATATTCTATTTGCCTGCCATGAGACTTTAGTCCTGAAACTGTATGCCAATAGAAACATTTTAGAAAGTATTTCCTAACTCTACAATTTGCCACAAAGTAACTGATTTTAAAGCTAACTTGCTGATAATTCTATCAATGCCAAAGCTGATACAGACTAACTCTGCTACCCCCTGATACCTGTATCCACAAAAACAACAAGGAGTCCAGTGGCACCTTAAAGACTAACAGATTTATTTGGGCATAAGCTTTCGTGGGTAAAAAAAACCTCACTTCTTCAGATGCACAGAGTGAAAATTATAGATGCAGGCATTATATAATGACACGTGAAGAGAAAGGAGTTACCTCACTGGAGAACCAGTATTGATAGGGCCAAAGCTGATACATTAACTATAAACCCAAATTCTATTCCCAAGATTTCTAAGTATAAGATCAATTTCTCTCCTCAGGCACTAGAAGCTTCTTGGAATAATAAAATAAACATTTAAGCTACAGAGATGACCAGAAGGTGATAGTTTCAAGAGTAAAACAATAATTCTTTGTGTGTAGTGTGTAATTGACTCAGTGGTAGAAAAGTTGGTTTTTACAGAAAAATTCAGGGTTCATATCTTCCATGTACATAACTTAGCACTTAATGTCTGAGTCTTCCCTCATATAGCTAACGAGAACATCAAGAGTCCCTGTTCACAGGATAAAAAAAAAATAGTATAAGAAATAGAAACCTTCATACTTCAGGGGATAAGCCAACAAAAACAACTATGAAAAACTTCCTCTATGGTCAGGCTACTCCACAATGAGGTTTCTTACACCTTTATCTGAAGAGTCTGGGGCTGGTCACAGCTAAAAAGACAAAACTTATCCTGTATAAGATGTACCACTGCCCTGATTGGAATTGACAATTCCTATGTTCCCAATATTTTTGGAACATTGTCAACTCAATGACTTCAGTACAGTTACTTCTGATTTATACTGGTTTGAGAGGGGAATCAGGCTCTACCCTTCTCACAAAACTGTATATAAATGTTAAAATGGATGTGAATTATCGTTCCAAATTTACACCTGGAAAAATAGGCACATACGTTAAATAACTTGCCTAAGTTCTTGTAATGATGCTTACTCTGTTGTATGATAACACCCTGTTAAACAGAACTGGTAAATGATTAAATTCCTGTATAATGTGTCTTTAAACAAAAGCTAGCTGTTGTCATGAGTATTTTGTTTCTGATATTTACCTGGCAAAGATTTGTAAACTTTTTAAAACTTACTAAATAAATAGCTTAAAATTACATGCCTAAGTGTCAAAATCAGGATTAGAACTCAGGAGGTTCTCACTCCTAGTCCTATATTCATTCCACTAGACCCACTGTCATGGTCACTGCACTCATTGAAGGCAGACTGCAAAAAACTCTAGAGTCTTTTAAAAATAAATTTGTTTCAGAATATACAGCTCGGCAGGCTAAGACAGTGACATAGTGATGTGACGATTTTAAATAAATCTCACATTTCAATGTGAATAAGCTTGATGCAGCAATAGCAAGTTTTACAGGGGCTAGAATATGTGGTCCTGACCCCTCACTGCACTGCACCTTGTGAAGTTGTTTACACCAATGCATAGTGGACAAAAAACACGATCATTCTGCTTTGGTAGAACACTACATCCACTTGCAATGCTGTAAATGATTCCAAGGTGCAGGGTAAGAGAATAAGGCCCTGTATGTATAATGGGGGTCTAACTTTTTGTAATAGAAGTGAGGGGAGTTTTTTTTATTTTTATTAGGTGCAGTATGGTGATTTTCAAATATTAGAAGGTGGGGGTTGTTGGGGGGGGGGGGGTTAAAGTTCCAGATGTGCTAGGCTCCTCGATTCCCAGGTTGAGATTTCAAACCACAAAAACGTCAAGTGCACAGCGGTAAAGGGTGTCCTGGGCAGATGATAAAAGCTAGTCCTAAAATCAAAGATAATATGAAGTTGTGGCAGTAACCTCAGACAGGGGCAATAACACCACTAAGGGGTGTTCCGTGGCAAAACCTCCCATCACGAATTCTCTCTCCCCCCCTCTCTCGGAAACAAAATCGCGCAGGTAGTTGCAAGGAGGTGGGGCCCTTTTAGTCTGACTGCAGCTCAAAGCAGATTAGCCTGCTTGACGTCCTCCATCACCTCCCCTTTCTCGCGGCCTCATTTGCCGGGGGGGGGGGGGGTGGGGATTCGGGGGCAGCTATGGGAAAAGCCACCAAGAAAGGGGACCCCCCCCCCCCCGGGGGCGCTGCCGCCGGTCAGGACGTGGGGTGAACCCCACGACCCCCCCCCCCCCGGCAGGCCCGCCCCCTCCGCGCCGGGGAGCAGCGAGCGGGGCTGGGGGTGGGGGGGCGCCGCCTCCGTCCTCCCGCCCCGCTCGCGGGAGCGATTTGTTTTTAACTGGTCCGGCCTTCAAACGACCCACCCCTCCCCCCACCCCCGCCCCGCTCCGCTCCCGCCCGGCCTCACCTGCCAGCGCCAGGATCTGGGCCTTGTGCAGCAGCAGGCGGTCGCCCCAGTCGCCGGGGCTCTCGTCCTCGCCCTCCGCCTCGCGCGGGTTGCGGTACACCGTGTACACCTTCTGGTTGTCGAAGTCGAGGCGGGACGTGGGGCTGAAGTCCCGCACGCACGAGACGGGCAGCGCATAGCAGACGTTGTCCTCCAGGAACCGCACAAAGGCGTACATGGCGCGGGGGGGGGACCGCGGGGGGCGGCGGCGGCGGCTCCGGGCCCCTCGCCGCCTGCACTGTTATTGTTCCTGAAAGTGCGCCTCGGCGCTCGGCTGAGCGCGCCTGGGCGCCCCGCCGCTGGGGCCGAGCGAGCGGGTCCGGGCTCCAGGCAGACCGGAGCAATCCAACGCAGAGCGGAGGCAAGCCCGGCTGGCGCGCGGCGCTCGCTCCCTGCGAAGGGCTGCGGAGCGGGGCGCGAGCCGAGCCAGTGCGCTCCAGCCTCCCCAGGAGCCGCTCGGCGGCTCGCCTGGCCCCGCGCATGGCCCCCGCTCCCACCTCCTGCGGGGAAAGCGGTGCATGCAACCCCCGTCCACACTGCAGCGCAGCAGCCACACGAGCCCGCGGACCTGCACACGAGCTCGGGTGGCTCCAAAGCTTGGCTCTCGCACCCCCAGCAGAGGGTCCCATAAACACGTTACCTCCTGTAGCTTGTCTCGGCTGAGACTCAGTTATGAATGGTTTATTACACTCCATCTTAAGGCTTGTTTAGGCCCCTGAAAAGGATTCCCCCCAAAGTCAGTGGATGCTCCCCAGGATTAAGAACAATCCATCACAACACATGAGCAGGGCCTTGATTTGGACTCACTGGAAAAACTGAGTTTACATGTAAGGTCTGTTTTTCTCAGAGCTGAGTGTACTTCATTCCCTCTCTTCAGGTGGAATCAGGAACAGTCAAGTCTGTTTGAATATCAAGCCTTTACACCTAGGATCTGGGACCTAGCTTAAGGAATTTGCTTCTGTTATTTATCTCCCCTTTCCTGAGTCACCTGGCCCAGAGATGGGGGCTATTGGGAGAGGGTCTTCTCTTTCCCTCTCCTGGAAGAGTAGGGCCTGGCTGACTACAGCTCAAAATCATCCTGCTGCCTGGACCAAGATGATACAACTGTGCCCCGGGCAGGAACTAGGAGCAGTGGCACCCCTGCCCATAGTAACAAATAGTGGAGATAAATTCCTAGAAGCCAAATAGGTAGAACATATCCTGCCATAATCATAATCACAGGACAAACCTATTGACACTGTTCTATTTACTAAAAGAAGAGTCCTTTTAAAAAAAAAATTGGTTCTCAAGTTCCTACAAGATGGAGACACCTTCCTATCCTACAGCATTACCCATTGGTTATGGGTAGAAAAACCCATGCCCCCCGCTGACTCCTTATCAAAGGTGAAATGAGCTACTCACAGAAAATACAGTAGGACAACTGGGTCTCATCCTCCAAAGAGGACAGCAAGATGCAGAGGGATTGTGTGGGATCAAAGGGCTGAAAGACTCACTGGAGTCTACCATAGGTTTGGAAAAGATCTGAGCTTCTGGATACTTATTCAAAGTGAACTGTGAATGTTTTGGAATTTACGCCAGGTGCATGCATTCACTTGTGTGCTCTCTAGATAGTATTCCCCTCTGTTTTAGAAGCTGGGGGGGGGGGGGGGTGAGACAGCTCCATGGTTTGAGCATTGGCCTGCTAAACCCAGGGTTGTGAGTTCAATCCTTGAGGGGGCCACCTAGGGATCAGGGGCAAAATCAGTACTTGGTCCTGCTAGTGAAAGCAGGGGGCTGGACTCAATGACCTTTCAAGGTCCCTTCCAGTTCTAGGAGATAAATAAATTAATGGAGATATCCTATTTATATTTTATTATTTAAGCAGAGCAAGAATTATTTCCAGGGGATTATATTCAGTTCTGAGAATCATTTGTAGGAATAACTTGAGAAGTTTAATATACAGCACATGAATCCTAAAAACAAGGAGCACTAGGTTTTAGTCTTACAAAATGCAACACAAATATAAAGTACCAAAACAAACAAAGCCAACCATGGTAGAAATTTTGTCCATATCTATATAAAGTACATAAAACGACCAGGAATAAACTAAACGTACAATGAAGACATATCAAACGGATATAAAAATAAAATGCATGTAGCTAACAGCTGTAAACTTCCCATATGCTAATGGGAGATTTATTACTTGAACATGGACAAAGTCTTCCATATCCTCCATTTAAGGTTTGGGATTTCAAATGCCACTAATTTATATTAACAAGCAGTGGAACATCACTAGGTTGGTGTGTAATTTAATGTCAAATAAAGTCTGCTAAAAGGCACAGATGAGAAATATAATCTAGCATTTGGGCTGCAAGGGAAATGAAATCTCAACAAAGATTGTGTTGCTGATCAAACAATAACAGCTGCTATAGTGATTGTATCTCGTTACAATAGAAGTAGGAAGAGCTGCAAAAAGAAACAACAGGACAAATTGATGCCTGGTGTTATTCCACTGGCTCCATTAGAGATACACCAAGGACAAATTTGTCCCACACAGTTCAGTGGCTAGTGAAGGATTCGGTACACTGAACCTTATTGGGATTGTATTTCCATTGCAGCTGAAATCTATTTGAAATATTGAGTACTGCTGGACAGCGAAAGAAAAGAGGAGGAAAATGGAGAGGTAGCAGATAACAGGAGGAAAGACGACAAATTGGAGATATGGGAAAGGGGATAATAGGGTTGAGTATTGGGAATAAAGTTACTCAGATGTCAGGAAGGCCTGGACAATTTGTCCTTAGGTAGGAAAACTAAAAGAAACGATGAAAATAGAAAGGTAAAAAGGATAACTCCTCAAATTTCCACTAGCAGAGCAATTTTTAGAGTCCATTGGTCTTAGAAACACTTTAAAGAGACTATAAACTGCAACATTTTACAAGGTCCAATTATGGCACCAGCTGCACAAATATGTCCAAGAGAAATCCTCTGGTTGGCAGTAGAAATGGTTTCAAACCCTTTGGAGAGGCTGCTCCACAATCCTCTGTAGACAGAGGGGCATTCAAGATGATGGGCTGCTTGTTTACACCCCCACCTGGTCCCAACCACATACATAATACTAAATAATTATTTTCCTAAAGGAAATGGACACACTGTATTTCTGTTCCTTCTAGAAGGAAGATTGTTATTGGGCTTGATGCAGGAATTATTGGGTGAAATGCTATTGTCTGTGTTATGCAGAAGATCTATGGATTATCTAAACTATGGTAGATCATAATGGCCTTAAAAGTCTATCAACAATCTGCATTAGGTAAAGTGAAGAATTAGCTGAACAGGGGAACCACTTAGAGACAATCCAGAAGTTCATCAGTCCTCCTTTTATTGTGCCTCTGTGCACCAGTTTCATACTGGGTATAAGTCTCCATAGAGATCAGAGTTTGGCTACTGCTATTTTAGAAGGATAAAATCTCAGCATAAAGCTTACAGATGTTGCATTGCCCGTAACAGGGCACGGTTTCTAAACTCTTGGACGGGAAAAACTGGTTTCTCACTATAATTGTGATTTTCAGCTTCCAACAAACTCATCCTTGTCTTACCCATTCTAAAGTTGTAAATAATTATCTGTGAAAAACATTGTTGCATTGTTAAAATATGAACCCACAGATCAAAGTCTTACTCCAAGAGTCAGGAAACCACAAAGTCAAGTCCCAGCCCTTCCGGAACTTGTATAAAGAGAGTTCCAGGAAATAACAGTTCACCTGTATTTTACTGCTGTTAATTCTGTTGAAGCATTAAAGCCAAAGATAAAGTCTGAAGTTCTGATGTGCATACCATGTGTTTCACTTAAGGATGCATAATAAAAAGTCGGTAGTACTAAGCAAACAGTAGTAACCCTGGCACCCAAATCTCCTTTTGCCAACAAAGCAGCAAAATCAGGCTCACCAGTAGGGTGACTTCCATGTTCAGTGCTAAACCACACATCGAGGGAGGCTATATTGATCTCGTCACTTGAAGAAATCCACATTTACCTTCAGCATCCAAGAGAAACCTGACTTATCATTGATAACCAATAGACCTGGACTACCCTTTTAAGGCCTTCAAAATGATAGCTGGAGACCCTGGATTGCCCAGGGTACATTACAAATTTTAAATGTGTTTTGGAGTGCTATATTTTTGTGTTGCCTTCTTGTAAATTTTGTAATTTACTTATATTCCAAGCATTGTATTTCATGCAATCAAACTGTCAAACACTGAATGAACCTTAAACAGCAAGTATACCCACAATTTTGCAAACAGTGTGACTGTCTATAAAATGTATAGCCTGGGTCTTGCCTTCCATATTGAAAGCTAATTCTGCAATTCCAGAGAGAAGAGCATAAAAGAGACACTAAATATTACATCCTAGATTTAAAAAAAAAAAAAAGTGTTATATTTTTCTCTACACCAACACTATGGCTGAACATACTTTAGCTATCACCATATTTTAATGACATTTCACATTTAGAAGAACTCAGAAATAATTATACACAAGAACTAGACAATCCCAAATTGTGTGTGCATGCAATTCACTGATGTGCTGGTTAACTTTTATTATTAAAGGTATGATTGCTAAAGCGTTCTGATCTTAAGTTATCCTGCCTTTTGGCACATATAGAATCATAGAATATCAGGGTTGGAAGGGACCTCAGGAGGTCATCTAGTCCAACCCCCTGCTCAAAGCAGGACCAATTCCCAACTAAATCATCACAGCATCTCTTTTTAAATCTAGGAATGTAACAATAAAACCTGCTTAATTCCACATGTAAATGAATCCTCCTCCTGTAAAGGTCACACACATTGTTAGCTCAAGGGAGCGGAACTAAGGTTTCCTGAGAGCTATTCACACTTCAAACACTTAAATAGTTTGGGGCATTTTTGATCACACAATAGCTGGATAGGAGGTCACCAGAATACCAGATTAAAAAAAAAATACAAAAAACCTGAAATCCAGTCCCCATGGACCAGAGAAAAGAGACATATCTCTGTGTACACACTTATGTTTTCAAGGCACTTCAGATACCATGGTAATGGGTGCTATATAAAAGACCTAGATTAGATATGTAAATCCCTGAGATTTAGGTCTTCAAAATCCACCATCCCCAGATCCTTCCCACCAGAGGAGGCACTGCACTGCTGCAGGGAGACTCAGCAACCAACACCTCCTGAAAAAGAGTGATCTAACCTTAAGTGAGGTTTAGGGTAATACCCATCATTCAGCTTTTAAATTAAATCCTTTGGCAGTTGAAGGTCTGTGCTTGCATCTTGGCAGTAATTTTGACAGAATATCCATTCAAATTAATGAAAGTTTAAAAAAACAACAACACTCTTGATCCATCCGCACAGGAGATATTTATGTCCTGGAGGCAGCTGGTATACTCTGTAGCATTAAAAGGGAATGATTAAGCAATAATGCCCAGTGCAGAGGGCGTCCTGGCTGTTAATGACCATCTGCATGAGTTGAGGGTCGGAGGTGAAAGCAGCTAGTCATTAATTGCCAAGAAATGCCCGACCTGGAGGGCATCATTTCTATCAGAAGTCATGAAAATATAAAACATCAAGAAAATGTTTACTTGTGTGTTGGAAAATTAAGTCTCTTACAGAGAGAGCAATATCCATGGCAACATAGTTGAACTCCTAATTTTTCAATCCTTCACAGAGTAGGAGATGATCTAGGTGATCCCAAAGGCTTTTCCATGCTACAAACATCCTAGCAACTAATGGTGTAGTAACCAACAGGCAAGAAGAACTTGTTTTTCAAGGTGCCCTGTGCATAGTCTCCCACTTGCAGGATCTCTCTCTCTGGTACCACAGAGCTTAAGGAACCTTCTTGAAAGCAATGCATTGATTTGTTTTTTCTAAACCAGACTTCCCTGTGTTAATTTTACTAGTACTTAGATAGTTTTAAGGAATTTTAAGCACTTAGACTTTTCACCATTGCAGAAACTAGATTCCTCCAGACCTTCAATATCAAGAGGTCTTTTTAGTTTTTATTTGGCTAGAACTAAGGCCTTTTATAGTCTTTGGGCATTAGTGTAAAGGGAATGTCATTTCCACTCAATGTCTGTGATTATGCACTGAGTCCTGCTCTGCTTTAGCTAGGATGACAATACCTGAGGGCTTTAGGGCTAAGGCAGTACTAATAGCCTATCTTCATAGTGTTTCCATTTTAGATATCTGGATCGCTGCTACTTGGAGTTATCCTCACACATCAACACAGCTCTGTTTTCTCTTGACTTGGCATCTAAATCTGATTTGAAAATTTCCATTCTGCAATCCTTTTTTTTTTTTTTTTTTTTTTTTTAACCACAGAAACCTTAACCCACCCTCTTGAGGGTTGCATTACTTGCTGGATTCACACAAGTGGGAATACCATAGATGAAAGAGAGGTTATGAACTATCTGCAATTCTTCCAGCACGATACCTCTGAATAGTCACATTACCTGTCTGCCTTTCAGTCTTCTTGGAGTTCCGATCTCAGTCATAGGACTCTTGGGTTTAGATGGGCCCCATGCTCTGGTCCCAGCTCTGAACAGCCAGTGCTGCAAAGCAGTGCTCGTACAGTTCCATTAAGCACTACTTTTCTATAAGATTCTTGAAGCTCAACAATATCAGGGAGAGTATTTCTCAAATGTGAATAGAGACAAACTCAAAACTCTTTTCATATCTCAATACTATAACAGGTTTAGAACTGGCTGTATTTCAAAATAAGCCAGTTCCTACTAAATATGTCATTAACAACAACTAGTATCAGCATCTTTACAGTTAAAGAATCCACTGTTTTCTACCTGGCATAAGGATCATTATCACAATAGGCCTAATGATATCTTTGCAGGGTCTTTAATATATAAACATGTGTGTGTGCTACATTTCTTTGGAAGGCCTGAGGGAGTTAACATGAAATAGGGACAAGTCTCTGGAATATTTTAGGAAAATGCATTTTCCTGTAGTCTATATTACTTAATAGAATTTAATCATAAAAATGTCTTTACACTCCTAACACCATCCATCCAAGCTTCTGAATATCTGAAAGCACTTTACAAACATTAAATGAATTTAGTTTCAACAACCTTATGAGGCAATTCCTTACAGATTTAAGAAACTGCAACATGAAGCTATTAAATGTCAATGTCACATACATTAGGAAGGCACCATAAATAGTTCACAAGTTCACTCACCCCTAGGCACCCCCTGATGGCCAGGTGTGACATAGCAGCTGGTCACTCTGCTCCAACGGTTCCTCTTTCAGTGACTTGGCCCTCTGGCTGGACACCATCTTGAGTCCACCCCTTCTGTTCAAACTGAAAGTCCGCAAAACCTCTTCAAAAATCCTTCTTCCTCTCTGGGGCTCTTCCCCAAACTGTCTTTGCCTCAGCCTGTAGTCCCCTTGCTAAATACTGTAAAACTTGTGGTGGGCTTCTATGCCCCTTCATTGGGGCCAATAGGAGAACCCAATCCCATCCTCTACTGCAGGGCCACGTACTGAACAGCTAGGTCTCCTCCATTACATACACAACAGTTTAGCCTGGACCACTTCCTACCCTGCCTTTTAAGTTATCCTCTACCTCTCTTTCCTTACACTCTGAGCTTTCTATCAGCCATCTTTCCAAACCTTTCCCCAGCTGGGCTTTATCACCCCTTAAGCCTAGCTCTTGTTCCCATTATTGCTACCACCTTCTGTTCTTTATGGGGAATTGCCTGATTCCCTGTAGGTAGGGCTCATTTTGTAACCAGGTTGGCTTAGCCCCAGGCTCCCGCACTCAGGGGGCAAGCCACCTTATTACACTATGCCTCCCACTCTGTAGCTTAACCACATGACCTCCTCCTTCACAGGCTTCTGCCTGACTTGACTAGGTAGGTGATTCAAAAGCACAGCTCCTTTCTCTCAGGCCAGACAAACTGGAAAGAGTAACTCTCACCCATCACTGCCATGGAACCTGTAGCAGTGCACAACAGGGCCCCCTTAGCTCCTGCCTCTGTGATGTCCACAAAGTCACTCTGAGACCCTGGGGTTAGTAACCACAGATACAGTTTATTTACAGGCTTGGTCCCACCACCCTTTCACCATGTACAGTTGGCCCTTCACCATCTGCAGACAGGGTTGGGCAAGGAACTGCTTCTACTCACTGCCTTTCTTTCTACTCCCCCTTCACTACTTTCCCCTGAGGCTTTTATACAGCCCCAAGCTAATTAGGCGACAGCTGTCTCTGCTTCCCCAATTAAAGCCAGGTTATCTCCAGCCAGCTCTAATTTATTCCCCTAAATGGGAGCTGGCATGACAAAAGATTAATCAGCAACCCTTTGCCCAGCACCTTGTCACAGAACCCCTAAGATTTGTCTACAGTAGGATCCAAATTGAAATTTTAAAACAATCCCTAGGAGGCCTTTGGGGAGCAGCAGGTGGCTTTCTAAATGATAAAGGAAGGCCTCAACTATCCCTGCTCCATTTATACAGCAGAGGGTTTCTCCCAGCAGAGAAACTGGGATCTGGAACTATCAGCCCAAAAGGATTCTGAGGGCCAAAGGTGAGTGACACCTTATCACACCTTCAAATAAAAGCCCAAACAACCTCTACTGTGGCATTTAACATTCTGAGGAGACTGTGAATAATTTTGGGGTAAAGAGGAATCATATGGAGAAGCTCCTCATGTCAAAATAGGTCACAAAGTATGGAGCATCTTCCTCATGTTCAAGACTGTTAACATCCATTGGGGATTGTTGTATCTGGAAGATTGCCAGCTCAAATGGACCCAGTCCTGCCATGTCATCAATATATTTAAGGGCATATTTATGTAAAACAAAATGCTCCGCATTTCATAACTAAAAGTGCTAGAGTTGTGCAAAACTGTCATGCTGGTAAAGTCAATAGGACTACCTGCAAGAGTAATATTCACTGACAAGAGTTGGACTTCCACCACTGGGCCCTTTATCGGCCCCCATGTATTTCTCCATAATAAAAAGTCCTGTTTTTATTTTTACTTTTAAGAAAAAGATAAACTAAAAACACCTTTGAGGAAGTATAGGATTTTTTTTTTTTTTACAAAGGCAAAATTTTCAGTTTGAGATTTCCTTTAAGTACTTTTTTAACATTAATCTGTTTAATGATGCTTTATCTGGTTCACGCATGGAATGTCATGGAGAGTTTAGTATATTTTTATGCAAATACAGCTGTGCAAACTAATATCTGAAATCTGCATTTTTTTCACATTTGCAGCATATTATACACATTTGTAATCTTTACTGTTTGTAACTTACATTAGCTTCTCTTATCCATAAAACAAAGCTCAGGTTATATTGCCTGCTGCTTAAATTTTTCTGCAAACATCAAAGCTGGACATTTAAATAAGCAACTTAATGTACACATTTTTATTCAGCTCAATATTCTGAGCTCTTGGTTGGAATAAGTATTCTCCAAGATGATTGCATAGAAACATACCATTCAGAATATGAATTGGAATATTCTTTCAATACTCTTTTCAGGGGGGATGATGTGATATTGAGATTAGGTTCTGCATATAATCAAATTTGATGCCCGTACTCATATACTTGTATAACTATTCCTTTATAAAATTTGTATGCAAAAACCCAGCAATCAAATATTTTTGAACATACATGGTGGGCAGCTACGACATACTCCAGTCCGATGGAAAAATGGTGTCAGTGAAAATAAGGGACTGTCAGGTGCACTGCAAGCTACTGAGATTGTTAAATTCATCATAACTATTTGTCATTATTTTGAGGACAGAAAATACTGTAGAACCAGTCTTTCCACAACTGCTAAAAGTGTAAGCAGAAGTTGTATCCAGGACTTACATTCAATCTAGGTTTACAGGTTGATTCCTCCTGAGCTGTAAAGATTTGCATAATCCTTAAAATGGTCTGATATATAGATATCTTACTGATCACCTACGTTTTCTAAATTTCCTCATTATACATTTAAGATGTAGATGGCTGGTAATAATATAGAGGAATGGGTGAGATGATGTGAGATTGTGCCCATTAAATAAAGGAAGATGTTACAACTGGTGGGCGTGACGGTATTTAAGGAGTGCAAACATGTATTATGCAAACACTGCAGGATAGGATACTTTGTTTTATATAGAACTATTTTGAATACTTTTGTTCGCTTACTTGTATCTATTTGGAGTTTTGCTTGAGGAACAGAAGCAGAGTACTATGGGAGCTCTGCAGGACTTCGCTTATAATAGCTAGCTGCTTAGAAGATGAGCTAATAAGGTTTGTAAATGTTATGTTTTAAGTGAAATTTTCATTCATGAAAGGTGTGGATTGGCATACCTTTTACCCATAGATAGGGCCCTTCCAAATTCACAGTCCATTATGGGCAATTTCACGGCCAGAGGATTTGAAAATTGGTCAATTTCTCGTTTTCAGATGTTTAAACCTGAAATTTCACAGTGTTGTAACTGTGGGGATCCTGACCCAAAAGGGGCTTGGGGCGGGTCACAAACCTGTTGAAGGGTGGACATGGTATTCCCACCCTCACTCCTGCGTTGCCTTCAGAGCTGGACAATGGGAAGGAGGGGTTGCGGAGCTATCTGCAGCAGAAGGGATACCCAAAAGCAGCCCTGCAGGGAAAGAGCAAGTCCTGTCCTGCTCCAGCCCTGCCCATCCTAGCAGCTAGGAACCCCCTTTGCTGAGGCGCTCCCAGAAGCACAGGGAAGATTGGATCCAACTCCACAAGCCTCTTCCAGCTGCGCAGTCACAAAGAATCCTGCAGCAGGGGGAGGCACCCAGGGGTGGGTCTGGTTCCCCCATCCCCCACCCAAAGCAGTTGTGCAGGAGATGAACAATTCCTGTCCTTCTGGAGCCCAGTCGGAGCTATGGACCCCCTTTTGCTGGGGCACTACTAGGAACAAGGGGACATGGGATTTCAGGATTTGACATTGAAGGGCTTATTTCATGGTGCCTGGTGCATTTTTCACAGCCGTGAAATTGGTAGAGCCCTACCCATTGACCACAGTAGGAAGTGTATAGTTCCCTGCACTGTCACCATCAACCTGTCTTATCCCTGATCTGTAGGAACCACATCTACAGGTGAAATCTTAGTTCAGTCCAATGAACAATTCAGTCACTGACCTGTGTAATGTCACTACAGACAAGGGTGCCAATAACTACCAATGAGGTGTGTTTCAATTATACTATGGCCGGGTCTACAAAAGGGACTGGACTAATTCCACAAATGCATTTCACACAGACCACCAAAAGAAAGTGGCTGGATAACAATATGTTAGTAAACCACTTAAAATATTAATATCTTGCTCTTTTAAGGCCTGATCCAAATCCCACTGAAATCAGTCCTGCAGACTTGAAAGGCTTTTGATCAGGCCCATATAGCATTTTTATCAGTAGATCTCAAAGTGGGGTAAACATTCTCAGCTTAACTTTACACATGATGAAATAGAGTCAGACAGAGGTTAAGTGAATTGCCCAAGGACAAAGAGCAGTAAGTTGTACAACGAGGAAAGGAACCCAGGTCTCTCCAAATCTCACGCTTCAATCTATTACACCACAGCTGCCCCTTTATTGGTCTCTGACAAAGGTAATGCTAAAGATAGAGAAGGCTAAAAGGAGAAGTGAGAAATATGAATCCTACACAAATCCATTGATTCCATCTCAAATGCAGTTGAAACACTTCCGAGTTCATGTTTTCTCTGTCAAATATGTTCTGAATGGACATTCTTATCGTTCTCTTACTTGTAGAGTATGATATACAATACTTCTTACATATTTGTGCAAGTTTGAAGAGGACTTAAGGTAGAAAGGAATAAAGGCTTGTTTACACACAAAAGATATTAACTATACAAGTATATTTAAAGTGGTACAACCCCTCAAATGTGGCGGTAGTTATGCCAGTATAAAGGTGTTTATACCAGTATACCTTATTCCCATATGGCACCTTTCCAATGGAATGCCTGCATCCATGATAGGGGTTGCACCTGTCTAATTATTTTGGTTAAAGACTAAAACAAAATAAAACCACACTTCTAACCCAAATAGGTAAATTAGTACAAAAGATGTGTGTCAACCAGACCTAAGAACTAGAAAATATTGTGTGAATTTTCTCTGCCTTAAAATTCCTGTAATGTGGTTGAAATAGGGTGACCAGATGTCCTGATTTTATAGGGACGGTCCCGATATTTGGGGCTTTGTCTTATATAGGTGCCTATTACCTCCCACCTCCTGTCCAGATTTTTCACACTTGCTGTCTGGTCACCCTAGGTTGAAATACATTTGGGATACATATTTCACTGACTGCACATATACTGACCCTAGTGAACTCAGCACAATTCTATGATTTATTTTTTATATTTATAGGAACAAATGTATTTATTTATAGAAGGATACTCATCAGTGTAGTGCAAGTTCACTTTGTATCCATAAGTGGCCTGACTTTTCTGAAATGCTGAGTTTCCAGTGACTTCAATGGAAAATCACGCATAATCAGCATTTTTGAAACATCAGACCTTTTCTTTAGCATCCAGATTTGAAGATTTTGGCCCTAGTGATTTATTATGCCAAATTATCTCTAGGCAATAAAAAAAAGTTCCATAGTTTAACCTTTCGGATGATATATAAATACACACACAGACATCCCTAGAAGGCATTTGTCTGACAATCTGGAAAGTGCCAACATTATAAATGGTCAATAATTCAACAGTCTACTAAACTATACAATGGAAAAAAGTCTGAAAAAGAGTAAAAGAACCTTCCCACATTTTTTTACCTTTTTCACCTGGAAACATGTGGGGGTGGAAGAAAGTTACTTCTCTCTCTTCTCAAAAACTTTCTACACATTTCCAGTTGAAAAAAGTAGAAGCGTTTTTAATCTACTTTCTCAAACTTTTTTCTACAACTTTTCCCAGACGGAAAAGTATTCAAAAAAAAAAAAAACAAAAAAACATTTCCCCCAACTTCTTCCAGTGGGGCAGAGAGTCAGCAGAGAAGGAGGAGGTGAAGGGAAGAGATTCAAATATCTAAAACCTGAAAACCAAAATAAATGATAATTTCTAGTAGGATTGTTTTGTTTTGAAGTTTCCTGTAAAAATGGGGAAAGAAATAGTCAAAAAAATGTTTTGTGGGGGAAAATAATTGACGAGCTCTAGTTATTAGTGCGGCTCTGTCAGGACTATGTGTTCACTTTACTAAATAATGGCACAGATTAAAACCTTAGCACTTTATAAAGAGAAGGTCACAAGGCTCTGCTTTTGGGGCAGGGCCGGCTCTGGCTTTTTTGCTGCCCCAGGCAGAAAAGCCTCCCCCCGCCCCCGGCGGGGAGCGCGGCAGGGGAGGGCAGCGAGCCCAGCCGAGCCCCACTCTCCCCGACTGGCTGGAGCGCCGGGGGGAGGGCGGCGAGCCTGGCTGCGGCCCATTCTCCCCGACTGGCCTGGG
Source organism: Trachemys scripta elegans (assembly GCF_013100865.1). Lineage (NCBI taxonomy): Eukaryota > Metazoa > Chordata > Testudines > Emydidae > Trachemys > Trachemys scripta. Next base: position 100,919,830 of record NC_048305.1, on the reverse strand, counting down.
GGAGGGCGGCGAGCCCGGTCGCGGCCCCGCTCTCGGGCCAGAGTGCCGCACCTCACCCCTCCAGGTGCTGATCCAAGCACATGCTTGATGGGCTGGTGCCTGGAGCCGGCCCTGTTTTGGGGTGTGATGTGGTGTGTTGTGCCACTCCAGACCACACTAGACTGCTGGTGGAATCTGGGCATAAAGCCAGCGTATCTGGCCCTGGGAAGACTATGAAGTGAAAGGGCAGTAATCTGGTGGCATGAAGCTCATATAGTGGCTAACTACGGACTTCCCTGCTGTTGTCAGAGGGTAGCTGAGTCCTACACCTGCTGATCAAAGGCTTTCATATCCGTTGTTTGGCGCTATTGCTAGCCAGAATAAACAGCAGCCTTCAGACTGCTCTAATCTACAACTGAAGAGTAGCCCATCAGATAGGCAGTTTATGATTGCATGAACACACAGGCCACATCCCATTTTTCTGAGCTGTCAGTTCCTCCTCAGCCATGGCTGAGGATCTGGGCCAGAGTGCTGGTAAATAAAATAAATATGATCAATCAAGAGTAAAATGGTTATACAGTAAAATATTGTTCGCATTAATCTGAACTATCATTGTTAGAAGAACTGTTAAGGAACAAGAGAGAACCAAGCAAAGCAAACAGCAGCAATGACAGCAGTGACGCTACTGGTCAGCCAATGAAATCATCCTGAACTGCTGACCTGTTGTGGTTTATACACAATTTAATTTACGTATAAACTCCTTTGCACTCTGGGATCCAAGTCTCCATGGAGATTACCAATAGTATTTCTCCTCAGACCAATGCCACGCCATCTATTTATTTATTTATTTATTTATTTCTGAGGGAGCTTCTGATCAGGTCACCTCATTAATGCAGGTCTCGATTGTTGAGAAGGCAGTTAGTAGTTTCATTTCACAGTGAAATAGTTAAATATCTATATGAGAGAAGCCTTTCATTTTTTTTATCCTTGATAGATCATTTCAACATGTATAACATCAAATCCCAGGAGATGCAGCTAAATCCTTGATCGTTTCTGAATGACCCAGAGCACGGTCTCTCAACCTTTCCTTTCTGAGACACCCCCCGCTCCCCAGCATGCTATAAAAACTCCAGGGCCCACCTGTGCCCCAATAACTCTTTCTCTGCATATCCAGTAGATTAAAAGCCAGGGCTGGCATTAGGGGGTAGCAAACAGAGAAATTGCCTGGGGCCCTATGCCACAGGGCCCACAAAGCTAAGTTATTTGAGCTTCGGCTTCAGCCCAGGGCAGTGGGGCGCGGGCTTCAGCGAGGCTAACACTTGTCCTACCCTCTGGTTTATTTTGGTGGCCCCCTGAAACCTGCTCGCAGCCCCCCAGTGGGACCCAGACATCTGGTTGAGAACCACTGACCTACAGATGTAACACAAGAAACTGGTGCTCTCCACTACACAATGCGTGACAGTTTCCTCTTGACTACATCATTTCTAGAGAATATAATAATAATGTCTTTCACTTTTATAGTCCCCTATATCAGAGGCTCTCAAAACACCTTATTTATAATTGAACCTCACAACAACTTAAAGTTGGCTATTATTATAGCCCGAAGGGGAAACCGAGGCACCAGAAGGTTAATAGTTTTTACTCAAGGTCACAAAGCAAGTCAGTGACAGATCTGGGATCAGAATCCAGGCATTGTGACTTTTGGTTTCCTGCTTTGACCACTAAATACTTTCCCCTGCTGTTTACAGTTTTTACTATAAAGCAACTCGTGCCCAACCCAAGAGTGCATCATCCCATATTATGAGATGAAGAAAAAAAGGTAGAATTTCTTATCGTCTAGATACATTTTTTTTCTTGCCTCTGTTGCTTTGTTTAACTTTAAGTGCTTTTGACCTATAAGCTTCATTTTGCTTTTGTTACTTTTTCTTTTTTTGAAAAGCACATAGTCCTTTAATGGCTCACTATGAAAATAAACAATGTCTGGATTACAAAAGATTCTGGAACTCTGGCAATCGTAAATTAACTGGCCGGCAAAATTACAAATGCCAGTAGCTGATGTAATATTTTATATTACGTTTCCTAGATTTTATGAGAGAAGGTTATAGCCCTCTGCTGTTTCCTGTATGTGTTTGCAGCTTGTCAATCAATCCATTAATTAAATAATTAAATTAGCAGAAAGGTCCTTGAAGGAATTTAAATATACATTTAGTTTCTTTTCCTAAATCTCCAACACCACAAAATGTACAGAGGACCGTTTCAAAGGCAATTGGACGCTTCTGCAGTTTCTTACTAGAAAACTTTCTGTTCCTGGGATTATTGTTAGAAATCAAATTGTTTTGATATGCAAATTTACACCAATATGGCTCAAGGACCCTCTGACATCACAACTGTGCTAACTTTAATAATTGTGAGGAACTCTCAGTATAGTTTTTATTTCTCTTTGGTCTTCATATATGATAAATCAGTAAGCTCTGAACATACACAATATATTTTGTTACTGTATCTATACTATTTTACATTGCAAGTTTGACCCAATGACGTTGATTGAGATGACCAGTTATATAACAGCATAAACAAATGCATCACTGTGTACACTTTTCTGGATAAGGGAGGCTTGCATTTTATAATCTAAACAATCATGCCAACAGTGGCTACTAGATATAGCATTCACTACTGTGAGTAGCCCTATTGAAGTGATATGCAGTTTTCAGGACTACAATATTAGGCTTTGATTCTCAGTCTTAAGCCCATGTGTAATTTTGATATCAATGGGACTACCCCATGCACAAAGTTACTCTGCTTGATTTTTTTTTTTTTTTTTTTTCCGGAATTAGGGCCTTAGATTGTAGACACTTTGGGCTTTAAGGAAGACAAGACATAGGACAATAGTTCACATGTGAGAGAACACGGGAAACAAGTACGAGTAAAGGTTCCTTGTAGAAGTGGGTTTTAAGAAAGGATTTGGAGCAAAGGGCATTTGGAGGACAAAAATTTGGAGACTAGTCAAGGATAGGTGTCTGCATAATTACAAGGCATGGAACACAGCGAGGGAGGAGTATATGAAGCAGAAGGGAGAGGAGATAATTGCAGAGATGTTACATTGGCTAAGACAATATTATGTAGGATTTTTGACATGAGGACAAAGAGCTTGACATTAATGCAGCAAAAGACAGGAAGGCAATGAAGGGATTCAAAGAGAACACTGTGTAGGTATAAGCAGCACTTTTAGGTGGCACTTTAGTTAAGTCAGAACAGGAAATAGTGAGAGATAGGAAGGCCAGAAAGAAGTCTGCAATAATAATGATGAAAGATCACTAATACATAAATAAAGAATTTAATAGTGTCGATAGAGAGGAAAGGATGTCTGACTAATAAGCATTAGGGGTGTTAGTTTATTATTAAATATTTGTATTTTTGTTACTGCTGGATCACCTTTCCCGCCCTGAAAGTAGCTTCTATACTCTCAAAAATGCCAACAGAAAAAAAAATTAAGGGGGAAAAAAAGCAATAATTTCCATATTTCTGACCCAGTGCATTCCACATCAGCGTTTCTTGACTTGCATCATTACACACACAGTGCACATGGCTCATGTTTTATTTTTAGAATATACTGCAGGTAGAAAAAGCAAGTTGCAACATACAGGTTCTCTAAGAAAAAATATTACAATAATTTAAAAATAGTTCTGAAGCAATCCTTGCAAATATCATATACCAATGACTAACATTCAACATCCTGTGATGGAACAAGCTGTAATTGAAGTAATGTACTTTCCTTAGTATAATATATAACGCTGTCTTTCTTTGATCCCATTTAAAGGATAATTTTTATGCTGCTGGAGGGGTCAGGATTACATGATAGAAGTATTTTGCCTAAATTATGTTATTTCATGAATTGACAGTTATTTAACCAAATCTCTCGGCGCCAACAGAGCTGAGTAAAACAGCTTATTTGCAAGGTACCATTGATGTACTCCTAGGATCCACTGAGAACATCAGTTACTATGTACCATAGCTATGGATTGCATATTTATTATCTTTTATTTATATTATGTCTGTCATATCTCTTGGTGCCCTCAGAAAAATTGTAAAACACATAAAAAAATCAATTCCATTGACAAAAATGTCTGCAATACTAAAACAAATCTTTCTTCATCCCCCAAAGAATCCTCTCCACTTAACCCATTGCATTAGAAAAGGCCTGAGTAGATAAAAATGCCTTGCAATATTCTAGCTGAAGGTCATTAAACTAAGGTTCTGCCTAGAGCAAGTAAAATTCTATGCTGGCTAACAGGTCAGTCCTGCATAAAATCCCTGATATTATTATAATATATATATGACAATAAATGGAGAAATCAAAATCGTCAAAAATAGTTGGCTTTATTGTAGGGGACTGTAATGCCAGGTATAATATTACTTTACTAGTGTGAAAGTAAGGGCAGATCTACACCACGGCAGGGATTGATGCTCTGAGATCGATCCACCGGTGGTCGATTTAGTGGGTTTAGTAAAGACCCACCAAATCAACTGCAGATCGCTCTCCAGTTGATCCCTGTACTCTACCCCCGACAAGAAGATTTTCTCCCGTCAACCCCCCACAGTGTAGATGCCACAGTAACTTGACCTAAGGTAAGTCGACTCCAGCTACGTTATTCATGTAGCTGGAGTTGCGTAGCATAGGTTGACTTACCTAGACATAGCCTAATTATTTTTATACCATTATGTAATCTAGTATGTGACTGACTATTCTAAGGCTTGTGTTAAGGCTCTTGGCATGTTGAGTGTGAACTTGAGGTTTCCAGGGACCTGAGTAGACTCACTTTGAGTTGAGGGCTCATGCAATTAAGCCTTTCCCAAAAAAACCCTGCTTTCTGCTAAACACTGCAGGATGGTTTTTTGTTCATATTTGGTTGGTTGGGTATCTTTGTTTTTGGCACATATATATTGTGTAAATAATATCCCTGTAATTCATTTTGGGAAACAGTCACCTGATTTACACAGTTATGGACAGAATTGATTTATTTATTTATTTTTAATGGCATCTCTGGGTGCCATTAGAGAGTACAAAGTTTCTTAGAGATGGAATAATGAAGTACTACTTTAAAAGTCTGGATAGAATGATTCCCGTATGAAAGGCCCAGCAAAAGTATGGACGGAGGGACCAAAACCAAAGGAGAAAGTTGTATTCTGAAAGCAACAATAATGCAAACAACTATCCTTGTAAACTATTGCATTGAGAAGGAGAAGATAACCAAATTAAGTGAGGGGAAGTGTGTATGGGTGGCAGTGACTCAAACCATAATCTAAATAAGAGGAAGGATTTAAGGTGAGATCCGAGGTGAGGGAGTTCAAGGTAGATACAGAAAATAATGCTAAAGAGCTTTGACACCCCTTAGCCCAACACCCAGCACCAAGTGTGGAGAGTCACACAAAGAATTAAAAAGGAGTGCAAGACTGGAGAATGGTCAGCGGAGTGGCTGGATATACGGTCCGAGGGAGATGGAGCAACAAGCTAGTGGAGAGAGTTCCACCAACAATCAGAGACATTTTGAATTGGAAAGTAAGCCAGTGAAGAGAACTGAGGATGCGGAGTGATATGGCTGAGCTTCTGGTTCTTATGAAAAGAAAATTAAAGCATTTTGTTGCATTTACATCATTTAAAATATACACCCAATACAGGTGAGATCCAGGCCCCATAGACATAATTAGGAGTTTCTCTATTGACTTCAAGGATTTAACACATTGTTCATTTAGTATTTAGCTCTGTAAAGGTTTTGGGACACAATCTAATTCAACTTTATTTTGTAATTGTATCAGTCCACAAAACCCACCTGAATTACAAGTAACTTCCTTCATTACGGTAATAACGACCATACATCCATACACTGAAGGAAATTAGTTTAAAACAATAAAATAGTGAGGGATTAAACTCTTTGGACCCTCTTTCCCTTAAATAAAGGCCTGCTCTACAATAGAAAATGAGGTTGGTTTAACTATGTTGATCATGGAGGTGAAAAATCCACACCACGGAGCAGCATAGTTAAATGACCCAAGTCCCCATGTAGACAGTGCTAGGTAATGTCTACACTGAAGTGTTAGAGGCACAGCTATGCCTCTGTAGTGTTTTAGTGTAGACAAGCCAGGCCGGCTCCAGGCACCAGCTTAGGGCGGCCAAGGGAGAGGGGCGGCACTTGCAGCAATTCGGGGGCAGCAGGTCCCTCACTCCCTCTAGGAGTGAAGGACCTGCTACTGAACTGCTGCCGCCGATCGCCGCTTTTTTTTTCCCCCAATTGCTGCCGCCGATCATGATCACGGCTTTTTTTTTTTTTTTTTGCTTGGGGCGGCAGAAATGCTGGAGCCGGCCCTGAGACAAGCCCTAAAACTAGTACGTTTCTATTTAGTCAGACCTCTGTAATTCATAGCCATGCATGAGAGTAATTGACAGGTGTTAAGTGGCAACAATCATATACAGTAGCGTGCACATGCTACTGGATTTTTATTAATCTGAAGTGTTTGCTTTTTTTAATTGGAATGAAAATGGATATTGCAAACTGATTGAGATTAATTAGTTGAGACTTGTAATGGGGAGACAAAAAGAAGAATGAATCACTGTAGTTCCTGGTGCATTTATTTTCAGATCATTAGATCATTTTTCATCAGGCAGTTTGCAGAGCTGATGAACAGAAGCTATAACCAGCAAAAATTGCTCCATTTTCATCCAGACACCAGTGACTAAGCCAAACTAAATCATACAACACCTAACACTTAGCACTAACAGCAGGTTTATATGAAACAAACAAAAAAATAAAGATCCTGAAATTTGATCAGCAATGAAGTCTTCCAGAAACCTAGGCAGGTCTGTCACCACTTTTACTCTAATAAAAGCATAAAAATAGGATGTTATTCTATTCAAGTTGCCTAATTAAAATACATCAAGTAGTTCATTTTGTAAAAAATGGTATTGTTAACACTCACAATTTTATCAAGAGTCTCATGATATTTGATGTTTTACTGGAGTTGTGTGATTATGAGAAACTTTTCTTTCATTAAAAGAAGGGGAAGTTTCTAGCCCTGGTTGTGGCAGAGAAAAGCTTGACAGTGTGACCTGAGTGCACCATAAAGGCTCAAAAGCTAGAAAGTAAATGAACCCAAAAGGTATCGTTTGGCTTAAAAATTGAGGGATTTTTTTTTTTTTTATCTCATGACTTTTGAACATTTGGAGGTGGCAGTACTGAAAAGTAAAAATGGGAGGAAAGGTTTATAACATTTCAAAAAAGGTGCCCATCCCGGAGGTATTTCAGTGCCATCCCCTAAGTTGTGTGTCAATTCTGAAACAGAACTTTTAGTATGATTTACCTTTTTACTACAATGAAAAAATTCCATGTTAGAAATTTAAACAGAATGGGCCTGAACTGCAGCTGCTTCAAGGCAGCTGAGTTCACTTAATTTCAATAAAAAAATGGGGAGTCCTTGTGGCACCTTAGAGAGTAACAAATTTATTTGGGCATAAGCTTTCGTGGGCTAAAACTCACTTCATCAGATGCCTGGAGTGGAAAATACAGAGACAGGTATAAATACACAGCACATGAAAAGATGGGAGTTGCCTTACCAAGTTGGGGGTCAGTGCTAATGAGCCAATTCAATTAAGGCGGAAGTGGGCTATTCTCAACAGTTGACAAGAAGGGGTGAACCAAGGGAGGAAAAATCACTTTTGTAGTGCTAATGAGGCCAATGTAATCAAGGTGGCCCATTTCAAACAGTTGACAGAAAGGTGTGAGTATCAGCAGGGGGAAATTAGTTTTTTGTAGTGACCCGTCCTCTCCCAGTCTTTATTCAGGCCTGATTTGATGGTGTCTCGTTTGCAAATTAATTCCAGTTCTGCAGTTTCTTGTTGGAATCTGTGTGAGGTCTTTTTGTTGAAGAATTGCCACTTTTAATTTGAATTTAATTTTAATTTCAACACAGCCGTGCTGATTTACAGCAGCTGAGGATCTGGACTACACCATTAGGTTGGTTTATGGAAGACGGTGACACTAGAGATCAGACATAAGTGAAACTGACCATTTCCGTTTTGTTGTGTAAGTTGAGACAAAGCCAAAACTAGGCTATTAATACAAATAGCTAAAATTGTAATCATCCAAGGTGTAACTAGTAACATGGGAAAGGAATTTTCTTTTCAAGTATCATTTTATTGAGCATCCCTTTAAGTATTTTTACTAGATGGTTCCCAAATTGCTCTAAACACACAGTTCACCCACCATTCAGTGGCCAAACTCACTGTCTTCTCAACAACCCAGAGAGTGAGACGTTTAAATGATAAGTCTGTATTATAGATCAGGGCTTTATGTCAATATAACTACGTTGGTCCAGGGTGTGGACAATCTACATCCCCGAGCGATGTCTTTATACCGACCTAACCCCCGCTTTAGACAGTGCTAGTGTAACCCACACACCTTCTGGGTGGGGTGTTCTGTCCCATCCAGTGGTACCGAGACCACTTAAAGAGAGAGAAAATGAGTCTGCTCTACAGCCTTAGCTAATACCCAGTTGGCTTTTAGCTCACGTGGGAGAGGCTCATACACTAAGCTCCAGAGTTCGCCTGTTCGATCCCGCCCGCCGACGACCAGGGTCTGTCAGCGTTACAATTGGGGGCTCATCTGGGATTTCAACTGGGAAGTCTCTGAAGCTCAGGACGTGCTTCCTCAGCTAGGGGAAGTATGTAACCCACACACCTCCTGTGTGGTGTTCTGTCCCATCTACTGGCACTGAGACCACTTAAAGAGCAATTAATGAGTCTGCTCTACATAGGGTGACCAGATAGCAAGTGTGAAAAATTGGGACAGAGGCTGGAGGGGGTAATAGGAGCCTATATAAGAAAAAGCCCCAAATGTCAGGACTGTCTCCTATAAAATCGGGACATCTGGTCACCCTAGCTCTACAGCCTTAGCTAACAGCCAGTTGGCTTTTATCTCATGCTGTAGAGGCTCCTACACTAAGCTCCAAAGGTCCCCAGTTCAATCCCACCTGCTGGTGACCGGGGTCTGTCAGCGTTGTACTATTTTTGATGGTAAGGCTTCTCCTGTCTATATAGCTACTACCTCTCAGGGAGGTGGCATAGCTATGCTGAAGAGAGAAGCTTTCCTGTCAGCATAGGCAGCATCTTCACTAAGGGCATGTCTACACTATCATTTATGGCAGCAAAACATATGTCACTTGGGGGTGTGAAAAAACACACCCCGAGCGGCATAAGTTTTGCCAGCGTAAGTGGTGGTGCGCACAGCGCTATGTCAGTGGGAGAGCTTCTCCCGCTGACAGCCACTGCTGTTCGCTGGTGGATTAATTAAAATCAATGGCAGAACTCTCTCCCATCGGCACAGAGCAGCTATACAAGAGATCTTACAGAGGCACAGCTGCATTGGTACAGGTCTCTAGTGTAGACAAGAGCTACAGTTGCTCTGCTGCAACGCTGTTAAGTGTAGACAAGCCCCAAGTTCCACTCTAACCCCTTCCTCAGGCTTGTTTACTCTTAGGATTGTTCCCTCAGAAGTGCTCGACCCACACCCAAGATTCTTTGTCATGCAGAGAAAGAAACTCTCACCACCCTTATAACCAGGGGAAGTAAAGCCTGCATGAGTCAGTAGAAACCACTTAACCCTTCCATCAGGATCAATACCTGCTACAGTGCCAGCCTGTATGTTAGCATTTGAAAATGTATATTTTCTGGCAAGATACCTACTCTGTCTTGCCAGACTTTGCATTTCCCTCTCTGGCAGCATCAGGGCCTGAGTTAAATCAGCCCCACAATAGACAGTGTTTGCCTTCCCTCTCTGTATTCTCTTATTACTTTCAAAGTAGGCCTCCGGATAGGCCTAGGGAGGGTTCCTCCAGCAAACAAAAAGAAAGCAATTCACAAACACATAAAAAAAATAATACCTTTCCCCATCCCCTTGCAGGGGTGGCATTGTTCTATTGTTGGCCCCAGGGTGTCAATCCTTCCTTATAACAGGCACTCAGCTTTGGTGGTTAGCCACTGTCTGGAGGAGAGCAACCTCTCACCCTGGGGAAGCCTATCTTCCTGCTACCTTGCAGATGCTTGTCTTTTCCCCCACCTCTCTAACCAGAGAAGGGGCTTTTAAAGGTCTCAGGAAGCCGTTAATTGGACTGAGGTGTCCTTAATTTCCCCTTCTCAGCTTATAGGAAAAAGCCCTAAAATGATAAAGGTCCTAACATACTTGTTTTCCACCACACTCTTGCAGCGAGGAGCAGTGGGCGCTGCCCAGGGTTCTCTGTTCAGTGTCTCCTTCATGTTTCCTACTTTTGACCCTTTGACCCTCACACCTGTCCGTTTTTCTTCTGTTGTTCCCCATAATTATGAGGGGGTTCAGTGGCTCCTCCCCTTAGGAGGAGTGTGCCGGCCCACTTCCTGGAAACCAAGGACCACTCTCTTGCAGCTGCCCAGTCTGACTGTGTCACAATTTGTTGAAAAGATCACGCAGAGCAACACAACTGCAACAAATTACAGTCCCAACAACAGAACAAAAAGCTCTGAATAATTCCCACTTCTCCTGATCCGGAGCCAAGTGTCAAAAAAATGCTGTCATTCTCATCTTCATCTATTTGCATTTCCCAATCCTGTGAACAATTTTCTTCCAGCAAGTCCAATACTTGCATCAGAACAGGTTTACTACAGCTACAACAATATTTTAAGCAGAGGAAAACTAACAATGGCATCTTTCTCTCTCCAGTCGAACTGCTGAGGGTTCCCCTGTTGCGATTCTTGTAAGAGAAAAATGACCTATTTTCAAGTACACACAAAGTAGTAGTGAAAATAAACCAAACTGCTGGCTGCAGTTCATCGGATATTACAGAAACCCCCATCACCTGCAGAAAATGTGATCCCACATATGTGGGACAGATCATAACTGAGTGCCAGAGGCTCAACGGGCATAAATTAACAGTCAGAACCAGTAAGGATATATATACACGTTTCCCATTGAGTTTTAGCCAGCAATCGCTGAACTGTACTGCAAAGCAGCTAAACTACTGAGCCGATGCAGTTTAAATGAAACCTAGAACAAATTTAGTATTTTCAAACTGGATATTAGATACTGAGAGGATCTGGATTCTTTAATTCTCTTTTTAAGGGCCAGATCCAACTCCCATTAAAGTCAATGGCAAGACTCCCCTTCACTTCAGTGAGAACTGGATCAGAGAACAAACCAAGCCTCCTGACCATTCTCTGTGATAGGGCGTGCAGTTGTGTGGTCCTGCCATTTGTGTTCATTTAAGAGATCCCATCACAACAGTAGGGTGTGCTACCTCGAGTGTCCTGGCCTGCAGGCTGTTTTCACTGGTGCCGCTCAAGCAGCTCCACACGTGATTGCTTGGCTAGAAATCTCCATAGTTCTCTGAAGCCCACTCATTTCCCTCCTTTGTCAGGCCATCCAACCGGGTGTTGAGGATACTGGTCTGCAGGGATTCGTTCTGTCTGGGTCCCATTCTGTTCAATATTTTCATCCGTGATTTAGATAATGGCAGAGAGAGTTCACTGATAAAGTGCATTGGAGGATAGGAGTAAGATTCAAAATGATCTGGACAAACTGGAGAAATGGTCTGAAGTAAACAGGATGAAATTCAATAAGGACAAATGCAAAGTACTCCACTTAGGAAGGAACCATCAGCTGCACGCATACAAAATGGGAAATGACTGCCTAGGAAGGAGTACTGCGGAAAGGGATCTTGGGGTCATAGTGGGTCACAAACTAAATATGAGTCAACAGTGTAACACTGTTGCAAAAAAAAGCAAACATCGTGCTGGGATGTGTTAGCGAGGGTATTGTAAGCAAGACACAAGAAGTAATTCTGCTCTATTCCATGCTGATTAGGCCTTAACTGGAGTATTGTCTCCAGTTCTGGGCACCATATTTCGGGAAAGATGTGGACAAATTGGAGAAAGTCCAGAAAAGAGCAACAAAAATGACTAAAGATCTAGAAAACATGACCTATGAGAGAAAGTTGGAAAAAATGGGTTTGTTTAGTTTGGAGAAGAAAAGACTGAGAGGGTACTTGATAACAGTTTAAGTACATAAAAGGTTGTTACAAGGAGGAGGGAGAAAAATTGTTCTGTTTAGACTCTGAGGATAGGACAAGAAGCAGTGGGCTTAAATTGCAGCAAGAGCAGTTTAGGTTGGACATTAGGAAAACCTTCCTGTCAGAGTAGTTAAGCACTAGAATAAATTGCCTAGGGAAGTTATGGAATCTCCATCATTGGAGATATTTAAGAGCAGGTTAGACAAACATGTCAGGGATGGTCTAGATCAGTGGTTCTCAACCAGGAGTCTGGGGCCCCCTGGGGGCCCATGAGCAGGTTTCAGGGGGGTCTGTCAAGCAGGACCCGCATCAGACTCACTGGGACCCAGGGCAGAAAGTCAAAGCCCCACCACCTGGGGCTAAAGCCTGAGCAGCTTAGCTTCATTGGGCTCCCTGTGGCATGGGGCCCCAAGCAATTTCCCTGTTTGTTACCCCCTAATGCCAGCCCTGGCTTTTATATGCAGAAAGTCAGTTGTTGTGACACAGGTGAGCCATGGAGGTATTATAGCATGCTGGGGGGACCTTAGAAAGAAAACGGTTGAGAACCCCTGGTGTAGATAATATTTAGCCCTGCCTTGAGTGCAGGGGACTGGACTGGAAGACCTCTCGAGGTCCCTTCCAGTCCTATGATTCTATACCCCATCTGCCGGAGAAATAACTGGGGGGACAATATCATCAAAAGTTGTGATCTAACACTTCCAAATGTAGGCACAATGTTAAGCACCCAAAAAGGGGGTTTCGTACTTGGTGATGCCAAGCACCCGCAATCCCAAATGAATTTAATGGGAACTGCAGACGCTCAGCATCTTTGAATTAAGTATCTAGATATGGATTCAGGCCTTAGAACAGCTAGGGCCAAAATTAAATCCAAGCTATCTCCATCAATTGGCTAGTTTTTGTCCTCACGGTATAGGCTGGCAGCCACTTGCAATGACTTTGACCACTCAGGTATGTCTCCACTACCACTTATACTAACATATAACTTATGTTGCTCAGGGGTGCGAATAAGCCACCCTGCTGAGCGACATAAGTTATGCTGACCTAAGCACTGGTGTGGACAGCGCTGTGTCAGTGGCAAAGCTTCTCCTGCCGACATAGCTACTGCTGTTCATTGAGGATGGATTAATTAAGGCGGTGGGAGAGCTCTATCCTGTCAGCTTAGAGTTACTACACTAGAGGGCTTACAGAGGTACAATGGTGCAGCTGCACTGATGCAACTGTACCTCTGTAAGCTCTCTAGTGTAGTCATAGCCTTAGTCTTGGACTACTTACTTGGCAAACAGTAAAGGAGGGGTGTTACTTGATTACAGTTTGCCTGTTTATCTGTACAGAAGAATGGACTCACTGATGGTGCACCCCCTCATAACTGGCATGGTATAGCAGGCACTTTTTCCATCTGGCACCCCCTGCTGACAGCCAGTGTGGCTCTGCTGTGATCTCTTTTCTCATAACCCAGCCCTCCAGGCAGGTTACAATGTACCCTTTTGGGGTAACAGAAGTCCAGCAAATAAAAATCCCCAAGTCTTTACAATAAAGTCTTCTGCCCTAATTTGTGCCCCCAAAGTCTTCACACACTTCTCTCAGTGCTTTCAGTCATTGTTGTCTCCTACTCTGGGCCTCTCATTGCACTGAGCTCCAGTCCAGGGATCCTAAGATGTCTCCCTATTCAGCCTCTCTCTAAGGTCTTCTCCCTCACAACCTCTCTAGGTTCACTCTTCTTTCAGGGTAGGACTTGCAGGGCTCTCCCCTGGAATACCTTAATGAACACCCAAACCATAAAATATAAACATAAACCTGCTTCTTCCCTCCTTGGGCTTTACTTTAGTCCCTCTCAACTTTTCCCTACTCTATTCACCAACTGAATACCTCCCAGGGATCTCCCTCTGAAGGTCCAGTTCCTCCCCTTTGGTCAGGGCTTCCCACCAGAGCCTGCCCCACTCTGATGCCAGTCAAGTCTCCCCCAGCTTCCTGCCAGACTTCTCTGTTCAGAACAATAACTCTCCTTCTGTGCTTCCTGCTTGACCCTGCCAGGCTCTTGACTCTCTAGTCCCAGAAAGTGACTGCAAGGTTCCTTTCTCTCCTCCCTGCAGCCCCATTCTGCTTCAAACGTCCTGTTTAAAGGAACCACCCAAGTATTATCCCAGCTGGAATGCATCATTAATTAAGCCTGGCCCACCTTCCAGGTGCAGCCAGGTACCATAACGGGCCTCTCAGGCCCCCATGAACTGTTTGAGCCTGTGTGAGGTACACACTCCATCATAATCACACTGTTGTACCTTGTCATAATCATATACTGTAGGTAGGGAATGTCTGTTTTACTCATTTGTATGGTGCCTAATACAATGGCTTCTTAATTAATACTGGGTCTTCTAGATACTGTTAAGCACTGCTGTAAAAGCTACACCGAGGAAGCCATTTAGAGCATGCAACACATTACTGATCCTCCAATCCCAGGAATTATGCTACATATTTTTGAGCTCCATCTACTGGTTTCTTACCTATTAACATACACGAGTGCTGTATGTCTGTATGTAACAGGTGCTACCACATTATGAATAAATAAAAATCTGTTGGTCAGGAGGAATTATATCCAACCATCTGGACTGGTATAAAAAGTTTATGAGAGAAATGTCAAATATTCTTGTGATTTAGCCAACAGTGCTCCATGCCTCTGACTACACTAGTTCTGTGCACAAAAAATCACATAAAAACACTATTTTTGCTGGCCTTTGTGACCCATATTTTTAAATATTTATTCACATTCACTTTTTAAGGGAGAGAAATGCATGTAATTTGCACTTTGGAATAAGTTGGAGGTGTCCGTGAGCTGCATGCAATTTCATGGATGGCAGAATACCAATTTTACTTAAATGACAGAGCCCCCTAATGTGTCTTATTTAAATGACCTGAAAATAAGAGATATGAAGGCATAAGAAGGAGCAAAAAAATGAACCTATATATTTTAAACCCAGTGCAATTCAATGATATTTTAGTGTGTATTTCACTGTATGCACCAGATTCACTCTCTGAGGTAGCAAGCTTTTTTGCATTATGCCTCTTCAGAGTGGGCATTTCCATCATAAGCAATGCAAAGCTCTTGTGGATATATACAGCATGCCCTTAGGGTGAAATTCATGACACCTCTACAAAGCCCAGTAAGTAAGTTTTGTTCAGGGGGACTACTGATTGGTTAGCTGGGTGTGTGTCAGAGCTCCCTCCTATCTCCAGCCTCTAACCTGCAATACGGCTGTGACTTGAGCTAGTCAGACCCTGAAATTCCTGTTCTGTAGAAAATTCAGAAATTTTATTTTTTTTTCCATTCAAAAGAAGAATGAAAAATCAAAATTTCCCACATGAAATTCTGAAATTTCATTTTGGGAAAAATGAGACATTGTGTTTCAACCTTATTGAAACATTTTGTTTTGATAAGATTGAAATTGTTTCAGTTCTCTCATAAACTTCACTGAGTCAACTTTTATGCTATGCACAATATTAATATAGTCAAAACATTTTGATTATAATATTATATTATGTCATGTTTAAACATTTTGAATTTTATATAATTAGTAAAGCAATATAATCAGAACAAAATGTTTCAATAAGATCAAAACAAAACATACTGGCTATAACAAAATGAATTGTTTCATCCTTTTTATAATCAGAAATTTGGACAAAATTAATACATTTTCATGGAATGTTTCAGTTTCTTCAAATCAGCATTTTCTGATGGAAAAATGTTCCACTGGAAAAAATGTTGACCAGTTCTAGTTGTGACACATGCATGCCCTTTATGATGGGATTTTTAGCTACTGGATCCATGTAATCATGAACCAGTGACCACAAGCTGTCCAGCCCCCAGCCTCCACCCCACCCAGCCTCCATGCACTGGCCTATTCAAAGCCATCAGAGAGCACAGCTGCAGTCCATGCAGGGGAAAGATCCTATTTTAATTTCATCACAGCAGTGTTTAGATTCCACAGGAAATAGGCACCTGCAGCAATTATTGTTAGCTTTAGCTCCCTGTACTACTCAAAGTAATTTCTATCCCTCCTTGCTGTTTACACTTTTCAAATACTTGTAGTCTCTTATGTTTCCCTTTAGTCATCTCTTAGCCAAGTAAAATATATTTTAACTCCTTAAATATTTCTTAATAAGTCCATCCTCTCCTGTTCCTTAATCATTTTGTTTTTCCTTAATGAGGTGCCCAGAAAGGAACAAAATATTCCAGACGCAGTCCCACTATACTGTCCACCAGGGGCATTTTATGGCTGTTTTGCTTCTTCTCCTACTTCCTTCTGAGTTTTGGTGGTCTTTTGCTTTGCCCATTCCATTTGCCCACATCTCTGACAGAGTTCCTCCCAGGCACTGTTATCCAGTTCCCTAATCGGCCTTCCCACCTTGCCCAGCCTCCATCTCCTCAGGGCTCCTGTTGATGTCACTACGTTTTTCTTAAGGTTTTGCCTTTCTCCCTGCAAATGTCCAAGGGTAACTGCCATGGAACTTCCCAATACCAGCTGTCGCTCCTAAATGCCACGGAACCTCAGGTTCCAACATTCTGTCCTTTGCCTTAGATAACTCTTTCCTCCTCTTTGCTGGCCTACTTCTCTGTTTGCCCCATCCATCAAAATAATATGCCTCACGCACTGCTTTCTCAACACTCTCTCTCTGAATTATTTCACTGGCTTCTCCTTGCCATTGCCACCATATTAAAACTTCTCATCTCCAACTACAATGCTCTATATTCTGCTCCTGACCATGTCTCGGCTTTTATTTCCTCCTACTCCACCTCCTACTTCCAACACTCCTTCCAAGTTTCCCACTAAACTGCCCTTTTAAATCTGTCCATTCTTTGCCCTTTTTCTGTGCCAAGCCTTAGGCGTGAAACTCCGGCTACACCCTCTTCATTCAGATCTCTTCTAAAAGGTACTTTTCAACTATGTACCTCACTGCTAATCCATGGAAGTAAGTCAAAAAATATGTAACGTAAGAAAACTTTTTTTTTTAAATTTATACACCCCTGAGATTTAACCACGATCACTAAATCACATGAACCACCATTTCTTCATCATGATGACTGTTCTGGTTTCACGGATTCTAAGGCCAGAAGGGCTCATCTAATCTGACTTCCTGCATAACAGATTATAGAAATTTCTTGAAACAGTTACAGATTGAACTAGAGTATATATCAAGAAAAACATCCAATCTTGATTTTAAAATTGCAAGTGATGGAATGGGGGGGTTGGATAAGCCTGGGAGTCCTGGGGGGCCTGTCAGGGGGTGGGGGTGTGGATGGGGGTCGGGGCAGTCAGGGGACTGGGAGCAGGGGGATTGGATAGGGGGTGGGGTCCCAGGGGGCAGTGGGGAGGCTCAGAATGGGGCGGTTAGGGGACAAGGAGCGGGGGGATTGGATGGGCTAGGGGTTCTGAGGGGGACAGTCAGGGGGCGGGAAGTGGGAGGGGGCGGATAGGAAGTGGGGGCCAGGCTGTTTGGGGAGCCACAGCCTTCCCTACCCGGCCCTCCACACAGTTTTGCAACCCCAATGTGGCCCTCGGGCCAAAAAATTTGACCACCCCTGCTCTATAACAATACTAACTTTTTCTTATAGTACTTTACGTGTTCAAAGTACTGTACAGACATGAACAAGTTAATCCTTACAACATCCCATAAAGTAAAAGGGTAACTATCGGAAATCTAAGGCAGGGAGCTAGAACATGTTCTTCAAGGCCACACTGTAAGTAGGTGGCAGAAGCAGAATTAGAACTCAAGCCTCCTGCAGACTACGCTGCCTCCATACTGGCATCTTCTACTTTAGGGGTAAAATCTGTGCTTGGCGAGAGAACATGCTCATAACCCCAGTTAGCTAAATTCCTTGTATCTCAATCCCATTTCTCTTTTTATGACTTTTCCTTACTTAAATTTGAAAAGATCAATATGCATCAGCTTGGCTCCTGTTGCTAAATTTCTTTAATTCTTGTTCTTACACATATCTATGATTTAGAGTAATAATTGTAATAATACCAAATATATTGGTATTTCCATTCTCCACGCCATCCCACTTCTTAAAAAGAAAAAGCCTGTGATTCTACGCAAAGATTTAACAATTTTACAAACCACACTACAGCACCATTTATCAGATGCATTAATATCCACTACCTGCCTCAGATAGTGAACTTATGTGATGTGTCCTATCTATCTCATAGACTAGATCCCACTGAATTGTCGAACAAAATACATTGTTTGGACAGTATAGTTACTTACATATAAATGAGGTTCTTCTAGGGTATTGTATCTACAGAGTGACACCATGGGGAAAGCACATGACTTGGTGCAGGGCTGGCCTTACCATGAGGCAAACTGAGGCGGCTGCCTCAGGTGCCAGGCTGGGTGAGGGGGGGCACCACTAGGACCCAGAGTGTAGAAAAATGTGTCTGCTGCTGGTGCATATGTAATCTCTTTGCTCTAGATGCACAGTGATGATGGAGTGCTATGCTGGAGGAAGTAAGACACAAGAGACATAACAGGCAGGCAGGAGAAAAGGTGAGAGGGAATAACAGAAAGCAGCAGAAGCCGCAGGGAGAGAGAGGAGGAGGAGCCTCTTATGTACCTCTCTAGCATCCCCAGGAGCCTGGACTCATTAACACCAGCTTCTCAGGGAGCTTCCTGTTTTCTGCTGCTTCCCTGAATCCACTTGAGGAGAACAGGCAGTCAACTGAAGTAGTAGGAGTCAGTTACACCCTTAAGACGCTGATATCTTCCCTCACTCAGGCCCCGCTACCAGCCTGCTTATTTGTCCTCTTCAATTGAGTGTTGAGAGCCACTCTAGCTGGCACAGAACAGCAGTCATGAGTGAAAGAAGAAAACGCCCCTCAGGGGCAGCATTCAGAAAAAAAGAAAGCAAAGGAAGCTTTTCTATCTAAGCAGGAAGGCGCTCTCCTGAGATACATAGACACAAATGTTCACGGTGAGCCTTCCGGCCCCAGTGAGGATGTGAGTGGTGAGGAGAAGCCTGATCCTCCAGTTAGTCAGAGTGCAGGTAACCTGGCAGCTACTGCAGCTTCCATAGCTCCATTTCAAATGGATGTAACCATGCACATTCCTGAAGAAAGTGTAGATCAGAAAAGTGTGTGGTGGAGGTGCAAGAAACAGCTGCTGCTGAGTTTAGTTCCTTAAGTCTAGATGATCCAGGACTGTGCACCCACTTGAGCAGTAGCCTGAGGGACTTCCTTGTACTGCATGGGCCACAGCAAGTGAAAATCTTCATGTTCCCCAAAGACAATGAAAATAGAAGTTTCCATCCTACACATTACTGGCATGAAATCCCCAATGGCGAAAAAGTGGAGGGGCCATGGCTTATGTACTCAAAAACCCAGAATGTTGCAGACTGTTTTTGTTGAAAACTCTTCCAGTCTAATGTTCCAGGCACATTGGGTTCTACAGGAACAAAGAACTGGAAAAATCCGGCTAGAAATCTGGCATGCCATGAGAAGGCAGCAAATCACCAGAGAGCATTGTGATAGGTGGAAAGAGCTTGAGATGAGACTAAGGTTAAAGGCCACCATAGATGATCAGCATCCATAGAAGAATGCATCAGTCTCTTTACTGGCAAAATGAAAAGGCTCATTGCCATTGTGAGAATGCTTGCTACCGAAAACCTACCACTGTGTGGCACTTCAGATCAGCTGTATGTGCCAAACAATGGAAACTTCCTTAAAATTGTGGAGCTGATGTCTGAGTTTGATGCTGTACTCCAGGAGCATCTAAGAAGTCACCACCCAAGAAATGTGTACACACCACTACCTTGGAAAAACAATTCAAAATGAGATCATACAGTTACTGGCAACAAAAGTCAAACAGAAGACGGTGGCAGATCTGAAGTTAGCAAGATATTACTCTGTTATTCTGGACTGCACACCTGACATCAGCCATACGGAACAAATGACTTTAATGGTGCATTTTGTAACAACAACAGAACCTAGTGAAAATATCTCTGCAATGGTGACTGCCAGAGAGCATTTTCTAGAATTTATTGACATTGATGATACTACAGGAGCTGGTATGACAAATGTGCTTCTTAAAAAGCTGGAAGATATGGGAATTGCGATTGCTGATACGAAAGGTCAGGGCTACGATAATGGTGCCAACATGAGAGGAAAGAACAGAAGAGTGCAGACACGGATCCAAGAGTTAAACCCTCAAGCTTTTTTCGTCCCATGCAGTTCTCATTCATTAAACTTGGTGGTCAGTGATGCAGCATCGGCCTCTAGTAAGGCTGCTGAATTTTTTAATGTAATTCAAAGCATCTATGTATTTTTCTCTGCATCAATCATCAATGGCAAATTTTGAAGCAACATCTGGGAACACCCTCTCTGACACTGAAACCACTGAGTGCCACACGATGGGAAAGTTGAGTGGAGGTGATAAATCCTATCAAATACCAAATTGGGAAGATAGATGATGCCATTATGGAGGAGAATGCTATGACAGGAACTGTTCGTGGGAGAATTTCTGTGTGACTTAGTGTTGTGGCATGACATACTGTTGTAAGCAAGAGACTCCAAGGTGTTGACCTTGATATATCTGGAGCAATGGAACAACTGGACAAAGCAAAGTCATACCTACAGTCTTACCAGTCAGATGAAGGATTTCAAAACGTTCTGAAGAGTGCACAGAAGTTGGCAGAGGAACTTCACACTGAAGCTATTTTCCCACCCTTTCAAGAATACAAGAGTCACCGAAGAAGACGACATTTTAATTATGAGGCATGGGATAATCCCATAAGAGACCCCAAACAACAATTCAAAGTTGAATTCTTTAACCAGATGCTAGATTGTGCAATACAGTCAGTCAAAGAACATTTCTTGCAGCTTAAGGAACACAGCAGTATATTTGGGATGTTGTATGATATTCCAAAACTCCTCACTATACCTGAAGAAGACCTACACCAGCAATGCAGGGCACTAGAGACAGTATTGACACATGATGACATGCGCGACATTGATGCGAGTGATTTAGGTGATGAACTGAAAGCCCTTTCAAGATATATTTCAGCAAGATCAACTCCAAAGGCTGTTCTGGAATATATGTGCACAAATAAGATGACCACCCTCTTTCTTTCCAAATGTTTTTGTTGCTCTGTGCATATTTCTAACACTTCCTGTAATAGTTGCCAGTGGAAAAGGCAGCTTCTCCAAGCTGAAGTTAATAAAAACACATCTACGCTCCACAATGACACAGGAGAGGCTGGTCGGCCTTGCAACCATCTCAATAGAGCATGAGCTGGCCCAGACTGTGGACCTTCAGGAAGCAGTTCAAATCTTTGCAACCTAGAAGGCACGGAAAGCACCACTGATTATTCAAACAGATAAAAATGCCAGTGTTTACTATGCAGACAAGAAACGTTACATTTGCTGTTCAGGCGTTTGAAAGTTAAGTGTTACTTAAAACTTTTGAACAAGGCATTTTAAGTTGTTAGTTCTCCTTTATTGTGGTAGGTAGCAGAGCAGTGCCAGGAGAGGAGTAGAATAGGAAGAAGTCAGAATTGAGACCTTTCAAAGTTTTGGCCCAAGGGAGGGGGCATGAGGATGTCATTTGAGCTCCTCCTCAGGTGCCAATATGTTGTGAGCCAGCCCTGGCTTGGTGTCACAATCTCAGAACAATGTAGGCAAAATGATGAACATTAGGTCACATGCATAACCACCCTCATATGGAACAGAGCATCCAGGGGTAAAAAAACGGGTGTGGCCCACTACACATCTCAAGGCAGGTCTACACTTAAAACACTGCATCAGCACAGCTGCACTGCAGAGCTTAATGAAGACACTCCTAAGCTGATGGGAGAGCTTCTCACCAAGAGGCAGTAGCTATGTCAATGGGAGAGACAGTACTGTCTACATGGGGGGTTAGGTCGGTATAACTACATCGCTCAGGGGTGTAGATTTTTCACACTCCTGAGAGACGTAGTTATACTGATATAGGTCTGTAGTGGAGACTTGGCCTCAGTTCCTTTCTACCTCCCATGGCAGCAGGTCTTGTGGAAAAAACAGATCCTCCTCCTCTTATGACTCAACTTTCATTTCTTAAGATAAGAACTCAAGGATGTGGGCTAAAGAATAATGCCAATTGAACAATGATTTTTACACAATGTTTTCCCAAAATGAGACTCAGATCTTGGCCATGCTTTCTGCCACGAAGGCTCAGCTCTCACCCACTCACACAACCATCGAGCTACAGAGACTAATGTCACGTAAAATGATTAAAAGAACTCTAACAGCTGCAACTAGAATGTCACCTGAAGAAACCACGGAGGCTGTTTTTGACCTTGAAAGTGAACAGTCAAGAACATAAAAGTCAAAATGAATAAAGACAGTCAGACCTGATTAATCCATTTGTCTAAGTAGTTGGGAGACTTAAAATCAGTTTTGTATGCATGCACAAATGACTCGGTGGAAGAATGTGCCATCTGCAAGTTGGTAGGCAAAAGCTATACTTAAAGTGTGCTCAGGGCCAGTTCATAACACCCAGTAAAGATCATAATTTATCTGACTCAAACATGGCATGCAAAGCCTTACCTTGTCTTAACTGAGGAACTTCCACAGCAATACTTGTTTATCTATTTATCCTTTGTAACTCAAATGAAAATGGGGCTTCATCGACTGGCTCAAGATTAGGCAGGTTTGACTGGCATGCAGCCAGGAGTCTGTGCTTCATG
This sequence comes from Trachemys scripta elegans, assembly GCF_013100865.1. Lineage (NCBI taxonomy): Eukaryota > Metazoa > Chordata > Testudines > Emydidae > Trachemys > Trachemys scripta. The sequence continues at coordinate 100,897,056 of NC_048305.1, read as the reverse complement.
TTTGTATCGAAATACAAACAGGCTTCAGATTGAGGTGGGATTCCATGACTTTTTGGAAAAATTTAATATGGGACTTTGTTTACCGAGCCTCAGTTAGTCTTGTGAGTCTGAGCAGGATTTATTTATTTTTTAAAGAGTTGGTCTGATGCTTAGAAGAGAGTTAATTATTCACAAGCAGCCAAACAGCCTTTCAACCTTAGAAAACCTTTACACTTAGAAATGGGAAGTAGTTGAATCCTGCCCCACATTAAATTGTAGTAAGTGCAACACAGACATCTGTGGGCCTGACTGTAATTTCGCATCATAGTAAATCAGTAGTAACTCCACTGCACACTGATGCAAAACTGGTATGAGATCAGAATCAGACCCTTAATATTTGTCATAAAGATGTCACTTTTCTATACCTGTGCCAAATATCTACAGATGTGTGAGCTAATAAGAAATTTTGTATATTTCCAAAATATAATATAAATTAATATATTTTGAGAAGAAACAGCACAAAAAATAGATATTGCAGGTGCAAAGGTTAGAACCTGCTTACACAGTCCACATTTTCAATTCATTACCACATACTGTGTACTCAACCAAGCAGACCACATATAAGATGTGTTCCTCTTTCCCCTCCAAAAATTGCTCAAACAGATTCGAAAGATCACTGAGACACAAAACTAGTATTAGTATCAAGCATTTCAGTATCAATTATGTAGATCAAGGGTGTTTTTTGATGGAACTTGGTTATGAGTTTGACAGGTATTTAGGGTACAAGTTAAATGAGACATCTGTGAGCTGCTCAGCACAGGTGTTTACTGACTGACAGCAAGGCGGAACACTGCAATTGGCAAAAAACCTTTACAATGATTTAAAAAAGAAAATCGAGCATTAGGGACTTTGTTAGGATAAAAATAGGTTTTTAAAAATCCTTACGTGTGTTCTAAATCCCACCCTCCCTATGTCTTAAACTGGACATTCAAAATAGAAAATCCAGTTTACTTGAAGGTGTGGACAAGAAACTCAGTGTGCTGGAAAATGGGGAGGCAGCAGATGGTTTCAAATAGGAGGTATATAGCTGGAGCAAAGGGCAATGAACATGGTCTTAGCAGCTGCATTGAAGTTACAAGATCGTAAGTGAGAGGGGAGGTAGTTCTCATAATAGTGAATGGGGAAGAGCTGTCTGTCAAACTGTCCACAGGGTGGGGGGCTCCCCGGCTCCCACTGGCATGGCCCTGTAGCTCCTAGGTGCAGGTGCCTGGGGGCTCTGCATGCTGCCTGCACCCAGAAGCCCTGCCCCCACAGTTCCCATTGGCTGCTGTTCCCAGCCAATGGGAGCTGCGCAGATAGTACTTGTGATGGGAGCAGCATGCAGAGCTCCCTGGCCCCTCTGCCACCTAGAAGCTGCAGGCACATGTGGAGCCCCTGCCAGCCCCGCCAACCCTCCCACGCAGCACCAGCAGGGGTCCTGGGCTGCGTGCCGCTGTCCTTCCCCCCACAGCACCAGCAGGGGTCCCGGACCATGTGCTGCTGCCTGGCCACTCCCCCCAGCACCTATGGCACCCTCAGACTGGCCACCCCAGAGCACCCATGGCACCCTGCCCAAGTTTTACTTAGGGGCATATAGTAAGAGTCATGGACAGGTTAGGGGCCATGAATTTTTGTTTAGTGCCTATGACCTGTCCGTGACTTTTACTAAAAATACTCATGACTAAAATGTAGCCTTAACCATGATCAATGAATGCTTTTTAAACACAAAATTCTCCTCTCCAATTCTCACCACAGACTCTTAGCATTAGCCTCCATAGTAGCACATCCAGGAGAGAGTAAAGGTATTTCTGTAGGTGACACAGCTAAGAATCTGCAGTGAAGAGAGGAATTTTAGGATAGCAAAATAAAAGATTTCTAAACTTCTGGATGTGGAAAAGTATCCATAGTCCCCAGGGCTTTTCTGAATGAACCCTGGAAATGTCCAGGGTTCAAAAGCCACAGACTGATCACAGAAAAACACAAAAACTGCACAAGGAGTGAGGACAACCCTCCCTTGCAACAAGTACTACTCCAGAGCCACTACCATCCTATCTTCCAAATGGTTCCATAAAAGAGGATTGGTGCTGTCTTTCAGGTGCCAAAACCCACCAGCCACACCCACAACAAAATGCTTAATTGCGTATTAAACACTGCATTCTGGACGCCAAATTTTCTTAGTCAGCCTCCCAACCAGCTACAAGGCAACCCTCTCCTCCCGTAGCCTTCCTACCAGACTAACTACAGGTGCAGCTAGAATATTGGTTGCAATTATGTATCACTATTTATCATGCCCAGATACTGCTAGCCAATCACCACAAGCAACACATACAGACTGAAGTTTACCACCTTGTATAATAATTAGCCTCTTAGTTACTGGACTCAAACACTATAAAGCACACATCTGATACGCCACCACAAATATCTACATGTACTAATCTTATTCTGAATATCCACTTATATTTAAGCAATTCTGCTAGTTTCCTCACTTGCAAAAGCTTGGATGTTGTCCAGATATAAGCCTTGCTCTTCATCACACAAGCTCTGAGAGATTTTGTCAGTCAGATGGTTGAATAGTTCACAGCCGCTATAATTGTAACTATACCATTTTTGGCTATTAATCATTTGTGTATTGATAGAATCTCTTCTTATACTTACATATTCACTCTCTTTAGGAGGTAGGCAGTTCCACTAAAACATCATTAACACAATTAATGTATTTTATTACCTTTATTCTGCTTCAATTGTTCAAACTGAATACAAAAGCAGAAGGATTTCAGTAGCTAAGGGAAGAAATAATGTCAACTCTAATACAAAATTTCTTCATTATTCCAGAATTTGATTTCCAGCATAGAAGTAACATGTATTTGTCAGGATAATGGCAGAAAAGAGAAACAATAGGAAGCCTTTGTTATTTTAAATAGTTAAGTTGTTACACAATATGATGGACTTCTGTTGTGCCTTAATGGATAGTAGCACAATCAATAAATGGCTGTAACAATTTTGTTCTGCTTCACCTACTGTAATTGAAAAGTAACTCAAGCAGAACTTTGGAGTGGTTTGTGATGTATATTTTTTCTTTTGTGTATTTTTGATTTAGATAAAGATTATGTTTTAGTGGTCGGAGTAGGTGTAATTGTTATTATAAACACCTTTCAACAAGATGTCCTACCCAGGAGAATAATTTTGCAAGGCGACTGTAGAATCAATGAAATCAAGGGAAAAAACATGGAACAGAATGGCTAGAACAAGTCACTGGTAGAGAGAGGAAGTAGCAAGAAATGATCTTTTGACATCTGCTGGCTGAAGGAGCAGTTCTAGTGTGGATGCAGCTACGCTGGCAAAGCTGTGTTTTGCACGTTATAGTAACCCTCCTCTCCCTCCCATCCCAAGCAAAACAAGCTATCGCGATAAAAGCGATATAGCTGTGTCTATGTGAGAGACTAATTGGCACAGCTATATCAATCAGGGATCACACCTCTTTACATCCTGACCAACATAGCTATGCTAGTAGAAATCTCTAGCGTAGACATGGCCTGAATTTTGGCCTGCCAGTACTGGACAAGGTGTTTTCTCTACTGATTCTTTCTGAATAACATCTCTAAGGCCTGGTCTACACTACGGGTTTAGGTCGACTTTAGCAGCGTTAAACCGAATTAAGCCTGGACACGTCCACACAACGAGGCCCTTTCTTTCGACTTAAAGGGCCCTTTAAACCGGTTTCTTTACACCACCTCCGACGAGGGGATTAGCGATAAAACCGGCCTTTGCGGGTCGGAATTGGGGTAGTGTGGACGGAATTCGATGTTATTGGCCTCCGGGAGCTATCCCACAGTGCTTCATTGTGACCGCTCTGGACAGCGCTCTCAACTCAGATGCACTGACCAGGTAGACAGGAAAAGACCCGCGAAGGTTTGAATTTCATTTCCTGTTTGCCCAGCGTGGAGAGCACAGGTGACCACGCAGAGCTCATCAGCACAGGTAACCGTCATGGAGTCCTCCCAGGATCGCAAAAGAGCTCCAGCATGGACCAAACGGGAGGTACGAGATCTGCTCGCCATATGGGGAGATGAAGCAGTGATAGCTGAACTCCGTAGCAGTAAAAGAAATGGAAAAGTATTAGAAAAGATCTCCAAGGCCATGAAGGACCGAGGCCATAACAGGGACACACAGCAGTGCCGCGTGAAAATTAAGGAGCTAAGGCAAGCCTACCACAAAGCCAGAGAAGCAAACGGAAGGTCCGGGGCAGAGCCGCAAACTTGCCGCTACTACGCGGAGCTGCATGCGATCCTAGGGGGTGCAGCCACCACTACCCCAACCGTGTGCTATGACTCTCTCACTGGAGAAACACACAGGGAAGACGGTTCGGGGAACGAGGAAGATGACGATGGAGGTACTGTAGGTAGCTCACAGCAGCAAGGAAGCGGAGAAACCGGTTTCCCCAACAGCCAGGATATGTTTGTGACACTGGACCTGGAACCAGTAACCCCCGAACTCACCCAAGACCCTCAGGGCACACAGGAGACCTCTGGTGAGTGTAACTTTGTAAATATTTGTAAACATTACAAAAAAAAAGCAAGCGAGTCTGTTAACGTGTATGGGGATGGAGCGGAAATCCTCCAGGGACATCTCCAGAAAGCTCTCCTGGTTGAAATGGGGTGATTTTATTAAGGGGGACATTCAGAGGTGCCCGTTCCTGCTATTCGGACCAGAAATGTTCCCCGCTGTTAACCACGCGGTGGGGGGGAGGGGTGAAGTGATCATCCCAGAGAATCGTGTGTGTGTGTGTGTGGGGGGGTGGTTTACTTGTGTTTGTGCCGCATGTTAACCGGGAAACCGCAGCCCCCTCCTTTTACATTGAAACCCCATTTTAAATGGACAACCCAATTCATCCTTGAGATGGGAAATGCGCTGCTGTTTGCAACCTTTCCCGCATGTTAAGAAGGTTAAATAAGCCAAAACACTGTGGCCTACGATGGCTGCCTGCAAGCCGAAATATGCGACCTTGTAATGAAAGAGTGTACCCATTGTTCCCTAAAATGTGTCTTTTTTAACCACCTCTCCCTTCTCCTCCACCAGCTGCAAATGTTTCTCCTTCGCAGAGGCTCGTGAACATTAGAAAGAGAAAACGTAAGATGAGGGACGAGATGTTCACGGAGCTGCAGATGTCCTCCCACGCTGATAGAGCACAGCAGAATGCGTGGAGGCAGTCAATGTCGGAGATGAGAAAAGCCCAACATGAACGAGAGGAGAGGTGGCGGGCTGAAGACGATAGGTGGCGTCAGCTTGCAGACAGACGGCAAGAGGCAATGGTCCGTCTGCTGGAGCATCAAAGTGATATGCTCGAGCGTATGGTTGAGTTGCAGGAAAGGCAGCAGGAGCAGAGACCGCCGCTACAGCCCCTGTGTAACCAACAGCCCTCCTCCCCAAGTTCCATAGCCTCGTCACCCAGACGCCCAAGAACACGGTGGGGGGGCCTCCGTCCACCCAGTCACTCCACCCCAGATGATCGCCCAAGCATCAGAAGGCTGGGCTTCAATAAGAGTTAAAGTTTTAAAATGCAGTGTGTCCTTTTCCATCCCTCCTCCCCCACCCATCCCTGCTACCTTGGCAATTATCCCCCTACCTCTGTAAGGAACTAATAAAGAATGCATGAATGTGAAAAAACAATGACTTTATTGCCTCTGCAAGCGGGAGGGGAGGGGAGGGTGGGGTGGGGTGGTTGGTTTACAGGGAAGTAGAGTGAACCGGGTCGGGGGGGGGGGGGTTGGAGGGTTCATCAAGGAGAAACAAACAGAAGTTTCACACAGTAGCCTGGCCAGTCACAAAACTCGTTTTCAAAGCTTCTCTGATGCGCACCGCGCCCTGCTGTGCTCCTCTAACCGCCCTGGTGTCTGGCTGCGCATAATCAGCGGCCAGGCGAGTTGCCTCAACCTCCCACCCCGCCATAAATGTCTCCCCCTTACTCTCACAGATATTGTGGAGCGCACAGCAAGCAGCAATAACAATGGGGATATTCTTTTCGCTGAGGTCTGAGCGAGTCAGTAAGCTGCGCCAGCGCGCTTTTAAACGTCCAAATGCACATTCCACCACCATTCGGCACTTGCTCAGCCTGTAGTTGAACAGGTCCTGACTCCTGTCCAGGCTGCCTGTGTATGGCTTCATGAGCCATGGCATTAAGGGGTAGGCTGGGTCCCCAAGGATCACGATAGGCATTTCAACATCCCCAATGGTCACTTTCTGGTCCGGGAAGAAAGTCCCTTCCTCCAGCTTTCGAAACAGAGCAGAGTTCCTGAAGACGCGAGCATCATGTACCTTTCCCGGCCATCCCACGTTGATGTTGGTGAAACGTCCCTTGTGATCCACCAGGGCTTGCAGCAGCATTGAAAAGTACCCCTTGCGGTTTATGTAGTCGGTGGCTTGGTGCTCCGGTGACAAGATAGGGATATGGGTTCCGTCTATGGCCCCGCCACAGTTTGGGAATCCCATTTCAGCAAAACCATCCACTATTGACTGCACGTTGCCCAGAGTCACTACCCTTGCTATCACCAGGTCTTTCATTGCCCTGGCAAATTGGATCACAGCAGCCCCCACAGTAGATTTGCCCACTCCAAATTGATTCCCGACTGACCGGTAGCTGTCTGGCGTTGCAAGCTTCCACAGGGCTATTGCCACTCGCTTCTCAACTGTGAGGGCTGCTCTC